>NC_037285.2:11686736-11989766 GCF_000002775.5 Populus trichocarpa | reverse complement strand
ACTTCCTATTTAGACCTACAGTACAAATGTCAAAGTTTCAGATTCTTTTATCGGAATGCAGGGTCCTGAGGTTAGAAGTGGAGATGTGCCTCAACCAATTATTCTTGAGGAGGGAAGAGAATTTAATTTCACCATCAAAAGAGGAGTCAGCTCTGAAGACACTGTTAGTGTAAACTACGATGACTTCATAAATGATGTGGAGGTTGGGGACATGATACTGGTGGATGGTAAGTATACATATCTTGCACTGATTTCGATTGATGGTATGTGAGTTACCTGCACTTCTGCACCATCTGATTAAAGGTTTGATGTAATTGGAATCTATAATTCGAAACAAATGAGTTTAAAAACAGAAAGAAGTATGGTATATCACCATGAAAATAAAAATAAAAATAAAAATTTATTCAATTTCTTTTAATATAGTTGATGTACTGTATGTGTTTAGTTTTCCTTTCTGAGAACTTTCTATTCTTGGATAATGGTCAATTTTTATGTATGATGACTATATGGGAATCGTGTTACAACTGCCAAACTATCATGACAACATTTAGTTGAATTGAGGTGTAGCACTATGAATAATTCATCATGATGGAAACAAAGTTATTCTATCAACTCCTTTTGACATCTAGATTTGCCTCTTGGAAGTGTGATTCATTATTTACTGAATAGTAGGTTGATGGCTTCTCTTACAGTATATGTCCGAGTTTCTAGTAATGTATGGTAACACAATAAATTTAATTTCCTTTTCTTTTCTTTTCTTTTTCCTGTCTATATTCACAAAGGGAACGCTCTACTAAATATTGACTGCACTCATAAGTTTCTCTTCTGCTCACAAGACTTGGAAGTGTTATTTTTTGTGACATAGGTGGAATGATGTCATTGGCTGTGAAATCAAAGACAAATGATCTAGTTAAGTGTGTGGTAGTTGATGGTGGAGAACTAAAATCAAGGCGCCATTTAAACGTGCGTGGAAAAAGTGCAACTCTGCCTTCAATTACAGGTCTTATCTGTTCTGATTTCTTATTGTATAACATTGATGATGTGGAGATTTGATTCTCCATTTTTCCTCTGCTATTTTCTGAACACTTTGCTGTGTTTTTGTGTGCTATATGGTCATTATCTACAGACAAAGACTGGGAAGATATCAAATTTGGGGTGGATAACCAAGTTGATTTTTATGCTGTCTCCTTCGTGAAGGATGCGGAAGTGGTTCATGAGCTAAAAGATTATCTCAAAAGTAAAGTTTTTTCTTCATTATAAACACGTCTTAATGTTACAGCTGCATTTGAGAATTCATACCTGTTCAATTTATCTATCTTAACTATTTCAATGCAGGCTGCAATGCTGACATTCATGTGATTGTAAAAATTGAAAGTGCTGACTCCATACCAAATCTTCATTCAATAATTTCCGCATCTGACGGGGTCAGTTTTCAATATTTTTAATGAATTACTACAGATTTTTTATGCCATTATGAAGTCAAGGAAAATAAATTAATTTTTGTGTTTGTAGAGAGTGTTTTCATCAAGGGCTGTTTTTTCCCCCTCAAGTGTGCTTGTGTGTTTTAGTCTTCTTTACAGGAGACTATGATTTTCTGTTCTGTGCCAGGGTGTGCCTTGTGCACACCCCGCGCATGTGTCCACATGCTCATGTGCTAGAGTTCAGGTTATCTATTACGTTGTATCATAATGTTCAGTTCCTGTTTAACTGTCTTTTGTTGCCTTTATAGGCAATGGTTGCTCGTGGAGACCTTGGTGCTGAACTTCCAATAGAGGAAGTCCCTTTATTGCAGGTAATTGAACTGCATGTGACATGTCTAATACTAACTTCCATGGTGCACATAATACATTTGTCAAATTTGGCTATGGGGCTTGATTAGAATGGAAAAGTTTGAGGACTCACCTCTTTCTTGGAGATATTAAGAAGTTACTTCTGAATCTAAGAAAAAAAGATTACACTAGCAATAGCTTAAAATGAATTCTAGAGATCCATCATATGGGTCATTTTTGTAGTTTGTCTACACGCATTTTATTTGGCAGATTTAGTACATGATTTGTTAGGAAGGGTGCGAAGGGATTCATAAAACCAACCCCAACAAGTTTAAAATCGAGGCGTGGTTGTTTTTGTTGTTGTCTAAATACATGTTATTTCTTAGCAAAACCTACTCACCGTGCATGGCTGATCCAACCACGTAAAATTATAGTAGGTGAAATGGCCATGTGTACCTGCATGTAGCCTTGTTAACTGGCAACAACACTTACCCTTTTAATACTTGTCCTGCTTAGAGTTTAATCACAGTACTTGAATTCCTTGTTTAGTCAAAGAGTTTTATGATCATGCAAACAGGAAGACATCATTAGAAGGTGCCACAGTATGCAGAAACCAGTTATTGTAGCGACAAACATGCTGGAAAGCATGATTGATCATCCTACACCAACAAGGGCTGAGGTTTCAGATATAGCAATTGCAGTACGTGAAGGTGCTGATGCAGTCATGCTTTCAGGGGAAACTGCCCATGGAAAGTAAGTGAACATGGTTCATATCAAGTGATTTCACTGCTCATGTCAATTTAATAATATTATGGTGGCAGTCCTTTTGTTGCTTGAACTGGAATAAACTACCGCCCGGTATATTAAAATTGTGAGTTTTGTTGTGAAATTGCCTGTTGTTAGGCCTCTGAGCGTTTTTAAGTATCTGTCTGGTAGAAGTAGAATAGAACATTTCTAACATTTATAATGCATGGCTTGAGTTCCATTCTTGCTTGCATCACCTTTTCCAAGGATTAAATTGATGTTTTGCTTGAAAACTGCGTTGCTTCTTTTTTTAATCTGTCCTTTTCTTCCTCCTTTGTGTTTGATGACACAACAGAAAATGACAACTGGGATATTTTTCTAGCCAGTGGAGATTTGGCTCAAATTTGCGAACTGCTTTGTGTCGCAGGCCTTCCACCATCATAGGATATATGGTCTTACCACTCAGTTGATTTGGCTTTCACCTTCACTGTAGGCATTTCCCATTGGTCTACTATTGCCCATTACTGAGTGCCATCCATTTCCAACCATAGCAATAGTTGCTGATGATCACCATAATCATGTTTCAGTTGACTCAATGTCAGTTGTCTACCATTGCTGGAAACAATCACCAGCCACCTGAATCCCGTCTATAATTATGTGAACATATGATTCTTTTTTACATACAAAAAATTATTTTTAAAACATTTTTTCCATAATTTTTTTTTCAGTCAGTACATTTAATGAGCTTATTGAGTTATAAAATTAGAGATGTTTCCTTCATTGTTTTAAAACTTTTAAGACTCCGATAACACAATATAAGTTTGAGTTTCTTTCTATCTCTTTTAATATCATAGCTCATATTTCATTTAGCTGGTGAGATGAAAGGAATATCAAGATATAATATTCATGATAACTGGGTGAAGTTTCTGTATGGTAACTAACTCAAATTATTTCTCTTTTTCACATAGATTCTTTGGTTAAACTTATGTTAACTTAACTGGTTTAATGGCATGCTCAGGACCATGTTTTTACTTATATCGCTTTTGCAAGTTATGATTTGATTTTTTCAATCTTTCATGCAGAAAAATTTTACTTTGTTTTTGCAGTTGATTTATTATTAATTTTTTTTTGAATTAAGGTATCCTCTTAAAGCTGTTAAAGTCATGCACACAGTGGCATTGAGAACAGAATCAAGTCTGCCAGTAAACACAACAGCACCTACCCACAACGTCTATCAGGTATGCATTATGAGAGCTTGCCATCTAATTCTTGTTCCTCTTATAATACATACAAGTTGTTTGAAAAATAGAATCAGATGTTATGTCAATTTTATATCAGAGCTGTGATGGCTGATGCCAAATTTGGCCGCTGCTGCTACTGTCCACAAGTGACTATTTCTAATTTCCAACTCCTGGTCATATTCATTGTCTGAATACCTCATGGATAATTTTTGCAGAGCCATATGGGTGAAATGTTTGCTTTCCATGCCACAATTATGGCTAACACTCTCAATACACCCATCATCGTCTTCACAAGAACAGGATCCATGGCTATACATTTAAGTCATTTTCGGCCTTCCTCAACAATATTTGCCTTCACAAATGAGTGAGTTCTGAAAGCACTATGAATGCTGTAGTCTTTGTTTCTAATTTATGTTCTTTGAGTCTGTAAATAGAATAAAGGTCCTTTCAAATACAATGTTGTTCAAAGCTTTTACAATGTTAGAAAGCTTGAAATGCCACATGTACATGCTTCCAAATAGATTAACAATAAATGCTTCATGGTGCAAGTAGCAGATAGAAGACTAGTCACACTAACACTGGCAATTTGTTTATAGGGGTGTGATTCTGTTCATCCTTCAGTTTGGTACACTAGTTTTCAGTAATTACTAGATGGTTTTCAATAATTTGCTTATATGGTTTTCAATAACCACTGTACATCCTTCGATTTGTTTGTGCTAATTATTTTTCTCGTGGTTGAAAGCATTTCCTTGGTGCCAATACATTTCCTGTCTTTCTGCCATCATATTAAATAAGTTAGATTGGCTTTGTTGATGATATGCACTGATGATTAGAATATCATTATTTACTACCATTTCATGCTGTGTGTGCTGTCTTTTAGCTTTCATGCCTACCTTTCCTATGATCTGTGCATTGAATCTTTTAGTGACTATCTTGTTGGTGGTGTAAATTAGGATAACTTCTTCATTTCTAACTATTTGCGACATTTTCATGCTTGGCAGAGAAAGGATAAAGCAGAGGCTGGTACTTTATCAGGGTGTCAAGCCAATATATATGCAGTTTTCAGACGACGCAGAGGAGACCTTCTCTCGAGCACTCAAGCTACTATTGGTTAGCGATTCTTCCATCTCTCTTGTTTCTACACTTGGAAAAGCACTTCATGAAATTAATCTTTTCAAATATTTTCCATGCTTTAGAATAAAGGTCAATTGATGGAAGGGCAGCACGTTACCCTTGTCCAAAGTGGAGCACAACCTATCTGGCGTCGAAAATCTACTCATCACATACAAGTTTGCAAGGTCCAGTCCTAATTTTGTAATGATAACGGGTTTTTGTTTGAGCAGCTGAACGTTATTTTATCTTTGTTTAATTACGAGTTTTGTTGTTCCAAGTGTGAACTTGAAAAATCCTAATGAGTTTGAATGCCTCAATGACAATTTTTTTTTGCAAAGATGTTGATGTGGAAAAAATTACTCTACTGATTGGATTAGATTAGATGCTATGAAGATCCCTAAAGTCTAGCAACAATTCTTCTGGTATTTTGAAGTGTTATTTATTTTTGACTTTTTTTGTTGTCGCGTTGTCCAAGTCTTTGTTTATTCATTAGAAATAAAGAGTCCCATTCCAGCTATGCTGTCAACTTGAGTCTTACCTTCTCAGTTGTCTATCCTTGCTTATTCTCGCCTAGACTTGTGGGTATTATAACTGAAGTTCTGCACAGGTATCTTTATCTAGCCTTAGTTTATCCTAATGAGGTTTACTTTTCTGACCACTAATGTATTGTTTTTTGCTTTTATCTGAATCAGTCTCACTTTAACATGATTTCACCATAATGTTCTTTTCGGACCCTCTATTTCAGAACAGATACGTTGTATTTGTTTTGCCTTGATGTTGGCTCTTATCTGTCTTATTCCATTACTAATTAGTAAAAAACGTAACACTATAATAGTGGAAAGATTTTGTGTTAGTGGCTGGGGCTATAATATTGGTATAAATTGACAGCCCGATATCTGAGTGGAAATCCGTGATCATCCTCCACTGTTGTCATGGCCCTTCATGATCTACCAAGGTCCTTTTGTTAGGACGCGACAATCTCAGCGTCATTCTCGGCCACCCTGGGACTTCAATTGTTGTTCTTTGAGCCAGCAATGTATTCAAAGTCAAGTATTTAGAGTGTTCCTAAGGAGACCACCCTGATGGTCAAGACCTGGGTTTCTACTAAGAGGCATTAGGTTTAAACCATGGGAGGGGTGTATGTGTCTCGTGACCCAAAAACCAAAAAGAACTCTTGATTGAGAAGAGCAGCCCCTTTTTTTACCTTTCCAGACACTGAGAGTTCGCATCAACTCTCTCTGCCTGAAGACATCAGAATCAAGATACTTGCCATATGATTAGCTGAATAAAATCCACGATGCATTTGTGGACCTCTCTTTAGAATAACAAAACCCTTAGTGGAGTCAATTCTGTTTTGATAACCAGAAGGTTTCCATCACCCCCCTCTCATTTTATACCCCATGAATTTCTCTAGACCATAAAAACATAAAAGCTCTGTCAGAATTAAGAGCCACCAGGACATCTCTGAAACCTTACCCCTCGTAACTCCAGCTTCTGTATACTGTTTACTCTCCGTTTTATACCCTCATCAGAGAATCTTTAATAAGTACCTTACCAGTGAAACAAGTCGTGACAAATAATCGAACTGCTGTCACCAGAATTACCGTGCGCACTGTATAACAGCGCATAGGACTTGGATCTTTTTTTTACTTTTTTGGATTTTATTCAGATCCTCCTGAGTGCTCTTGCTCCCTTAAAACCAAAACCAATCTACACTTGAAACCTAGTAGGCAGAGTGAGGTTTTATGATAACTGACCTGTATATCTTACAATGCTTTACCAGCTTTACCTCTTGCGAGCAGTTTCAAATAAGTTTCACTTGGTTGGCGTCTGTCCAAGTTTGGTGTCCAAATCTAATTGGTCGTTGTAATTATAGAATTAATGCTTGCATGAGCACGAGAAAATTGCTGTAGAATTAGTGAAGCAAGCAGGAATTACGTTGTCTTATCTGCCCCAGGAAGGATGACTTTGTAGTCCAAGTGCTGGTGGTTTGCGTGAAGGGGCTTGAGAAGTGCAAATTTGGAGAGAAGATATACTGCTCCTATTATTGTCAAACACAACTAAATATATAATAGGAAATCATTCTAGAAAGACAGCCATTAAACCAACTCATTTTACATAAAATTCAATACAAACTGATGTTAGTTCCATGGCTTGCAATAGAACCAACAGGTTAGAATGAGGTAACTTGAACCAAAAGCTGCCCGCCTCATTATACTCATTTCTACTTAACCTAACTTCAGAAACAGAGTGAAAGGGGAGTTAGATGTTGCAGAAACTGAGACAAATGGGTGTCATGGGAGCTCAGCGAAAAGGTCGTGTACTCCCCTTTATACCCACCTTTTCCTTTGATACAGGAACTTTCTGCAAAATGTTAACGGTCACCCCAATCCCTCCCTCTTATATATATATATATATATATATATATGTATGTATATATGCTGGTACCATAAGCATTAACATTTTTCCGTGGGACATTTTATTAAGTACATCAGACTCTGAAGTTCTCTTCCTGATCATTCAGCTCGCATTTTCCTTCCAGTTGGATAGACTTGTACCACCTAGCACATGCTATATACACAACTAGGTCTATAGTTGTCAAGGTTGCTAAGAGGAAGTAAAACCTATCCAGGTGACCTTTGTTCAGATTTCCGGGGATCCATCCGGGCATGTGATCCTCAGTCGAGATCTTCATAACCATAGTCACAAGCAAGCTACTCACGTAATTCCCTAGCGAGATAGATGTCATACAAAGTGCACTTCCGAAGCTCTTTAATCCATCAGGAGTTTGTGCATTAAAGAACTCCAGTTGACCAACATACATGAAAACTTCAGAAGCTCCAATAAGTGCATACTGAGGAACTTGCCAGAAGATGCTCATAGAGCTTGAGCCTTCACAGTGTGTGCAGTCTTTTCTTGCATACCTGAGTCTATAACACTCCACAAGCCCAGCCGAAATCATTGCCACTATTGCTATCACAAGGCCAACACCCATTCTTTGAAGTTCAGTTAGTCCTTTTGAACCCGTCTTTTTAACTCTGCTTACAAGTGGATCAAGAACTCGCCGATATAGGAAAATGAAAAACGCAACACTTAGAATATCGAAGCTAGACATGCTGGCAGGAGGGATTTTGAAGTTTGATACTGTAGTTTTCATTGCAGCACCCTGCTCAACAAACAGAGAGGCCATCTGTGTGAAAACCACTGAATAGATTATGGTGCAGAGCCAAATTGGGAGTAGTCTCAGTATGCATTTAACTTCTTCTACTTGTGTAATTGGGCACAGACGCCATGGGTTGCGACAGCCCCGCTTTTGATCATCAATATCTCTTGAAGAGATGAAAGCTGCTCTATCCAAGAACCTAAAATAATACGTGGATGAACACGGGTTAGCATTGTTATTGATCAAAAGGAACTTGCAATGCTTGTTTCACGGAATCTAAGATACCCAGTTTGTCGAATCGCGATAAACTGGATAAAATTGATTCCTATACATAACGTGCAATGGATGTCAAACTATCCAAGCAATCTAATTTTTTTTCTGTAGTGAGGATTATCAGTTCTGTAGAATTTGAATAAATTAAGTTTATGAGTCCGTGACCTATCTCTCAATACTTACTTGAATCCATCAGTGTGGAGAATCTTTCTGTTGCCATTCATCGAGCAATCTTTTGCATGGACATTATACAGCTCCTCCTCTCCATCTCGTGGCATCTCGAGCTTCCATTTCTTCATTGCAGCGATGATGACTTGGCAGAACCTGGAGAGAGGGTTACCACTTGGTTTGAAGTGCCGGTATCTAGATGTTCCTCCTAGAAACAAGACCAATGCTGCAAAGGCAGAACCTGCAGACGCCCAGAATCCTAGTGCCCACACCCCTTCATCCTCAAAATACCCCAATATTGTGTTGGAAAAGAGGGAACCGAGGTTCAAGGCCAGGTAGAAGTAGCTAAAAAATGCAACCTTGGAATGTCCTTCCCTGGGGTCCTCTTCATCAAACTGATCAGCCCCAAATGTAGCAATGTTAGGTTGATACCCTCCATTTCCTAGAGCAACGAGGTAAATGGAGAGGTAAAACAATGAAACTTCCATGCTTGAATGGGATCCACATGGAGTCAGCTCATTCCCACATCCTTTTGGTCTGATTAAGAAAAGGTATGACGAGAGTGATAGGATTACTAGGCCCTGCCAATTAAGACACAAAAGAAGCAATTAGAACATGTATACAATTAGATCGCAGTACCTATACACTGCGTAATGTTTTAGATGTTAGTTTTCGAAAGCAGATTCGCTGAAGTTCACTCGATTAATTACATGCACAACTTAATGGATTAAAAGCTCACTGTACAAATCTTCCTGTAAATTTTGAGGCGAAATATGCAAAGCTATACTTGAATGCAAAATGTATTAGAGAAGATTCGGAGTCAAAGTAACTTACTATGACAAAGATGACCTGAAAAATTGCACAGGTTTTGTATCTTCCCCAGTAGGAATCGCTGAGGAAAGCACCAACAAGAGAGAAGATGTAGACGGTCCCGGTCCATTTGCTAACGTTATTAGCAGCATCGGCATTGCTTTGTTGCAAAACCCTTGTCAGGAACAGAACTAAGTTCACACCAACACCAAAGAATGCAAGTGTTGCTAGACCTTGGTTCACTGGGATTCATAGAACAGAAACAAACACAGAATTCAAAGTTTAGAGGCTTTATTTTGTAGGGATTCTAAACCAGATAACTACAGGTACAAGATCTTAAACGTTTGCTTCAATGACAACTTTAATGGATTAATCAATAATAACATCGAGTGGAAACATTTGTAGAGCGGGCTAGATTGCTGATGGATTAAGGTTATACTACATAGCAAAGTTCTACAGAGTATAATGCAGGTTTTGCGTATTTCCTTCATCACCTTCCATTTCTGCAGAAAGTAAAAGAAAGAGCCCTGTAACAACTAATTAATTTACGGTTTCTGTTTTTTGTTTTGTTTTGTTTTCAAATTATATATTAATAATAATAATAATAATAATAATAATAACCAGTATCACAATTTTTGTAAACCATTTGTTAGGTTTTGAGAAATTCTGTAACTCGTTGTTGGTTTTTTACTTTCTTTAATTAGTAAATTAAGTTGAGAAAAGATCATATCTCATCGTATTTCTAATTAATGACTAGAGCTGGAGAACTCCTCGACCATGTAGTTTAATGGGTACCTATATTTTTCCTCTAGCAGGAAGGAACTCCAGTAAGCAGGGCTTATAGCTAATGTTGTCTTTTTGTTATTAAACTGTGTTTGAAAATATATAGGTTCAAACTGTATTTCTTGAAAAATTGAGTTTTTAATCAAAGTAAAATAAAATAAAATGAATGGGACATTTTTTTTTAAATGGGATTTGGATAGCATAATTAGGCTAAATGGACCTCCCTAGCAAAAAAAAAAAAAAATAAAAATAAAAAAATCCCAGCCAGCTGAACTATATCTCACCAAAGTTTCGTACCGACAGAGAGTGGTGTGCCTAGAAAACAAATTGGGTGACTAAAATCAATCAATCTGGAAGATCGAAACGTCCCATCGACAATATTCTTGTCATATGCTCTACCAGCTACTGAATTTAACGGTAACAATCATTTCCCATTAATTATACTCACACACCTCCTTCACCATTCATGTGCTGGGGAAGTTCATATTTAGCAAAATGACAAGCACGTTAGAACTTGATATTTTTGTACCTCCTTCGTATAAAAGAGTGACAAAGATCTCTGCAAGAATTAATTTCAAGTACATCAAGCGACTTCAACCACGTATTTCACATCTAACTTGCCTTAGAAACTTCTTTCTAATTGCTTCTTCCACAGTCCCCCTATTGCTGAATTTTAATTCCTTTAGGCCAACTAGTGGGAGTTTTAACTTTAATGGGTGTAAAGCGAGAGAAACAGGAATTGATTGCGGCCCTTCGCTTTATCTCTCTACCCTTCATTATCTAATTACAAAGAAAATTCCTTTCTTTCATTTTTTTTCCTGCTTGTTGAGTGTCATGATCTCCGTAGATGACAAAAGTGATGACCTTTTGCCTAAGACGATGACAGGATTTTCTGCGGCTGACCTAAACAAATCATGATCAATAATCAGGCTAATGTTTTTATTATTATTATTACTACCAGTCACTCCTGGAAACTTATGGCTGTAAAAACTAAGGTGAGTAGCTTATAATCGTCTGCCGAGTTACATCTAGCAGTAAGTCCAAGATGATCACTTGAATTCAGGATAATTATGCAGTCTATATGCATGCATGCATGCATGCGCATGGCCATGGGCATATATGGGCCTGCAACATGTATCGTGCTGAGATCAGGGTTTTTTTTTCTGGGTGGTAAAAGACACGTGGCAGAAACCCAGACCATGCAAAAGAAGTAGACATAGTTACGTGCCAGGTAAGATTTTAATGCATGCTTTCCTCACCCCCACTTTCCATGGTGTCGTATAGTAGTCCTGGAAATTGGTCGCTAACTGGCAAACTCAGAAAAGAAAAGAGTTCCTTCCCGTGCTGTCTCTATCCCTCTCTAAAACTCTAGTGGATTTTTTCTTGTTCCTATCCATATCTAACCTAGCTATGTCTTGCTGTTTGCATTTATAGGCTGCCTGAAGGCCAGCACGTAGCCAGAGTCCAACACCTGTTTTCCATTTCAGTGCTCCTCCTTACACGTTCATCACTTATCTTTATCGTCTTTTCCAAGACTGGAAATTGTATACTGCTAGCAAAGAAGAAAGGAGCATGTGCTTATCATTACAACCCATCTCTCTCTTCTTTTTCCCAAAGAAATTTGGTGAATCAAAAGGAGGGCTTGAATATTTACAAGAACATATTTTTTTCTCAGCAATTTCTTCATATAAAATAAACATGTACATGATACATACACGTATATTTGGGTGGATAGATCATTGGATATATTCCCTAGTGCGTTAGGACCAAGCAATGAATATAGATCGATGTGATGATATGACATATACCACAACATGCACCCATAATACTAGGAGTTTGGATTTTGGGCCCATGAATTTCTAGCCAGAAAAATAACATATACAGTACCTGTGACAATGACCATTTAAAGTAATCGACAGGGCTACTGGTATTTAGAAAAGAGTGCAGAGCTGGGAGATATTTCTAAAGAGAAGATCAACCACAGAAAAACTAAGCAGTATACTCACAGTGAAAAATATTATTTTTGGTCATCTTTAATTATTTTATGCTAGTTAGGATTTGAACTTACAAAGTATAATAATTCCAGCAACCCATTGCCCAGATTTGTCTTTGATAGCAGGACGACCATGCCAATCAACTGTTCCATCAAAAGTGCATTCTTCTCGTCCCTCTTTGAACTTACCCTGCATATGTACATTTTCATCCCATTGTTATCCAGCTAGTAAATTCGTCTTCAGGACCAAAAAGAAAAACCAATACTAGTAATTAAAAAGTATAATCATAACCGCACAACATCAATTATAATGTCTGTGTTTCATGGCTCGCAGTTTGGTTTAAGCCAGCCAAGAAATGGGAAAAAGAGAGGGGAAAAGCTCTTATATAAATTAAAATCATCTCTGCGTACGTAGAGGGGAAAAAAAAAAGGAGGAGGAGGAGGAGCAGCATATCAAAAAAGATATATGAAGAGATCGAAGAGAACAGCTAGAAGCTTTCAACTAACCTCCTTACAAACCTCCAAACAAGCCATTAATGATGCTGACAAGAGAGAGCTGTTTAGATAAAATGCTTGACAAGAAAAGAGGAAGGTGTTTTGTGTCGGCAATGAGAAAATTAACAAAGACGAAGAGAAGGCAGGTTGGGAGTGAATGAGAAGAGGCAGGGGTGTATAAATAGAGAGTGAGCGGGGTGGTATGAACGGTGTAGATTTTAGAGGACAGAAGGAGGGGTCACCCACAGGAAAATAAATTTTATCGGGAATAACTAATGATTTACAATTAGATATTTTTCAGGATTTATTTTTTTAAAATAAATATAAAAGTTTTTTTTTATAAAATCTACAAATCTTAAAAAATAATAAATATATCTCCACTTAAAATTTTTCTATTTTAATTGTATCTCTTTATTTTATTAAAACAAATTTTATAAAATAACTAATAAAATATCATTAATTATTTCTTAAATATAATGAAATTACTTGTGATCTATACAAGTTATATCAATAAAATTAATGTTTATGTAATCGTATATATGTAATATGCAATTTGTTTCAACTGAGTTCAATTAAGAAAATTATAGTTTTGAAACTCGGTCCAGCCCGGCAAGTTGACCTGAGATCTGGAGCTGGAACCGGGCTGAGTTGAAAAAAAAATAGAGAAAAAAAAACCGGGTGTGATCCAGTTGACCCCGTGACTTGGCAAGACCCGGTCAAAAACCCAGTTGCAATCCGTTGATTTTTATTTTTGTTTTTACTAAAACAATATTATTTTGATTTTAAAAAAAAAATTGACCTGGACTTTCAACCGGACCGGTCTAAAAACTATGAAGAAAATGATCCCTTTTATAATCTTCCCTTTATATTTGTTTTTGTAATATATAATTTGTTTCAATTGAGAAAAAGATTCGCCTTTTTGTGTGTTTTTTTTTATAAAATTTTTCGCTGTACTTTTTCTCTCTCACTCCCTAATCTCTCCCCTTTTCTGTTGCGTGTCCCTTTTTGAAATTTACTAGCGGTAATTATGGCATTATAATTATATTATATTACAATTCCTTTTAGTGGCAAAAAAAGACAAATCCATTGTGGATTCTTACGTGCACCCACGGTGCATTTTCTATTAGAACCTTAAATTTCTTAAATTAGATTATTCAACTTTATTGCTTTGTAATTTTATCTAATATAATTTTATATGCTAAGATTTTTTTTTGCTCAATTTGCTTGCTTTTACATATGCAAAGTATCAAAGAATATTCAACATATTAGATTAAAGATTGATATTACAAAATAAAATTTTAGATTATAATTAAAAAAACATAAAAAAACAAGAACCAAATTTTACAAAAACATAGCCCTTCCATTTTCATTGTTCAAAAAGCATGAAAAACTTCAATTTGGTCCATGGATTTTTAATTTGTGTATATTTGATCCATGTTATTTTAGCTTTTTATGTTTCACCCTCAACATTTATTTTTATCCCATTTTAGCTTCTAAATGTTAATAAAAAGGAAGAAAGTCATTGAAATAGATGGAGGGGAGAAAATATTTCACTATTCATATTCTGGTCATGAAAGACAAATCTTGGTGTCAATTTATTTATTTTAGAGAGGAAAGTTCAATATAGGTGATTTTATCTTTCAAACATGTTGGAAAAGATAGATCATGATCTATGATTTTTTTTCCTGATTGATTTATGGTTTTTTAAACTATTTAAATGGTGATTTAAGAATGAAAATGGCTTTATAGAGGTTTTTAACAGAGTTTTTAAACCCGGCCCAGTTCAAGGCTAGGGTTCCGGGTTTTGACCGAGTCACTGGGTCGTCCGGGTTAATTCTGATTTTTTTAAAAATCAAAACGACGTCGTTTTAGTAAAAAAACAAAAGTCAACGGGTTGGAACCAAGTTTTTGATCGGGTCTTGTCGGGTCAATCGAGTCGCTGAGTCACCCCAAGTTTTGACTTTTCCTATTTTTTCTTAAACCCGATCCAGTTCCAACCCCGGGTCAGCTGGGTCTCGGGTCGACCTACCGGGCTGGGTTCTAAAAATATAATTTTTAAAATAATTTTAATTTAAAACGAGTTAAAAATTAGGTTTTTTGGGTCTTGAACCTTGGACCTAAACTTTTGGTGGTCAAAATCTGAATTAGAAGGCAATGCGTTCTATTTATTCTCTTAAAAAAAAAAATGACACAGCACCCATTTATTTTTTTAAAATATAAAAAATTAGGTATGTGGGCCTAGCCTTTCAGGTCCATGCATGCGTAAGTCTTTTTTTTAGACTAAGTATGTGACCCGTCTTTCTAGGCTCAAGGCACATGTGGTTTTTTTTGTTAAATAAATTTTAATCTTTTTTTCTTTAAAAAATTTAGAATAAAATTATCTTTAAATAAATTTTTAAAATTATATTTAAATAATTATCCAATTACAACAAAGTTTTCAATAAATTAGAGCTTTATGGTAAGATTAACAATATATTATATTGTTCATTAAATTTAAATATTGTTCATTGAATATAGAATAAAATATTTATTTTGTTATTTTTTTATTGTAAGTTATTTATATAATTCTCTAAAATTTTATTATATATATATATATATATATAGGTTAATTAATGGTACATTTTAGTTTTATATTTTTTACACCTTTGACAAGAGATATCGTGCCTATATTACATCATTATTTTATCTGAAAGATATATCGTCATCGCATCTATATCGAGGCTAAAGCTTTTGATCTTCTTAAAGATAGCTGTGATCGTGTATAAAGCTTAAATAGGACACCAATTAAAAATTATAATAGATGAACTCACTTATTTTTATGAAAAGCATTATTTTTTTAATATTATAATCATTAAAACAAGTTTTGATTAAAAAATATAAAACTCACAAATCTATTATTCTAACGCCCTAAATGAATATATATATATTCACAAGTCTTTCCAGAATGCTTTTTATGATTTTTTTTATCATATTTATCACTATTTGATATCGTGGTTTAGGCATTCTAATACCATATAAAATATTCATCTCAACTTAAAAATTAAAAATTTAAGTTAGATAAATTCTTAAAAATAATTTTATAGTACTTTTATTCTTAGATTTGATATTTATTTGTTTGTTTTTTAATAGTTTTGATAAAAAAGATGTTAAAATCATAAAAAATAATTTTAAAAAAACTCAAATGTAACATTAATTTAGATAAAAAGCATTCTAGAAAGCACGAGTGTATTTAGAAAAACAGCGCAAATCATGTTTTCAAAAATTTTGATTTTTTTTGGTTTTACTTAAAATAGTTGTTTTTATGTTTTCATATCGTTTTGATGTGCTGATATTAAAAATAAATTTTAAAAAATAAAAAAAAATTCATTTTAATGCATTTATAAGTGAAAACACTTTAAACCGTCACCGCTTCCACAATAACAAACAAGCTATATCAACCATGTTACCAAAAATATAATAATCATATACGCAACACTAGAAAATTGTAAGAATTGTTACCATATATTCTAAACATTTTGTTGATAAACACAACACTAATATCCATTCTTAAATTATGTGGCTATTAAAAAATAATATAGAAACCATTTCAAATTAAATAATCTATACATAAAAAAGTATTTTAAGATTAATCATTTCTTAATTTGGATAAAGACCGAAGCCATTGCGAAATTAATTTGTCATTGACAGTTTGAAGGCACTAAATCAAATAGTTTTCTAGAACTGTCTGCGAGCTCCTTTTTGGTGCCCTGGAATCTGATAGCTTTAACATTTATACTCAATAAATGAGAGCACAATACACTCTCAGATTCATTAATACTCAATAAATGAGAGCACAATATATATTCCCAGATCATGTGTGAAATTAACAGCAAAGGAAAAGAAAACCCTTCCAGTCTCTCCTTAGATTATTCCCCCCCGCCCCACCTTTCCTCTCTTTTGTCTGTTTAGCTACTTGATTAGTGAACTCATTAAGATTCATGTTCCAAGAATAAATTTCCTTCAACTGTTTTTTGGTGGTTAAAATCTAATTTCACTTCTATCCATATGCTGATATCAAGTGTCTGTGTCTATATATATATATATATAGTAGCTTGCAGTGATGCAAGTTAATCTTTGAAGTAATTTGTTTACTTAGTTATTTTTATTTCTAAAAACATGCAGGGACTAGAGATAAAAGACATGTGAAGATAAACTATAAAATAACTTGTTAACTAGTGGTGATAAAGTTGCATAGGTAAGTTGAAGAATTATACTATTAATTGGGGAAGAAGAAAAAAAAGAGAAAAATTAAAGGATCGTGAGGAGAGTGATAACAAATCCATAGCTATATTTGAGAATTCATTTCAGAGTCTTGAATAGATGAGACAACTTCTTGAGTGAGACGAGTATCATATAAATTTCAAGGATTCCATTTATGACGAGATAAATGTTAGTTGGTGTTCTTTACTAATATACGATGTTTATGTTGATGATGATTATGTTGATAATAATAGCATAAATAATGATAATAATAGCAGTGATGATGTTATCATTAACGCTTTTATCGATAAGTTAGAAGCTGAGTGCAAAGAGAACATGAAAGGTGTTCAACAAAAATATATTTATTTAAGCTATATTGATCCTTTTAGATTAAAAATTTACTATTATCATAAATGTATATTTGTTCAAGAGTTATATGCATACAACAAATGTTCATGAAGAAAGTAGATGTTTGCAATTCATTATTCTAGAAGTAAGTGGAAGAGAAATCTTTTGATAATTGATGTTTTTTATACAAAATTTAACATGAAAGGATTGAAATTGATATTTAAAATTGTTATATACTTCAAGTGAAGATAGAAAAGAGGTTGGAGAGTCTTGATTGGACATTATAGAATTAAGGCAAGAACATTTTGAACTCGAAAACGAGTTTCTTCCAACTCAAGTAGACTAATGTTGAAGGATTTTTAGAGAAAACTACTTGTTTCCTTTGTTATTTTTATTCTGTTAAGTTTAAGAAAACATTTTTCTTTATGGTGTTTTTTTTCTTCCTATGTGGTTTATGCATTTTATTTTTTCTTATTCATTTTAGGCCTAGGACTAATACAAAACTAAAATAAAATATTCAGTAATAAAATTCTGAATTAAATTTTTTTATATCTTATTGCTCTATTCGATGTAATTTTATGTTATTTATGCTTGCTGTCTTTCTTATAATGTTTCCGTTTGTCAATGAGCTACTAAAAAATATTCTCTTTTGCATAGCTTTTCACGACATCTACAAATGAGATGAATGTGAGCATGTTTTTCTTAATCAAGTGTTCAAAAGTGTCAAGTAGGTTTAATTTCTAAGCATAAAGAATGAACTACTCGTAATAATTGAAGTTATCTCGTGGAATAAATGAATTTGTTATCCAACAAATATACACACACTACTTTGATTTGCATCTAACATCTTTGCTTTTTCTGCTCAATTATTATGAAGGATACGATTCCATTTCCATTTTTCTATGTTTTAGTTCCAGTTGTTGACGCTAGAGATTACACAATTTTCTCTCCTTAGTGGAAACATTGGAATATAATGTTGAATAATATGTGCAAAATAATATACTTCTCTTCTATGATGCTTTATGCCTCAACTTGCAAAGACATTTCTTTTATATCGGGAGGAGGAATATTTAGACTCAAAATCTAGTATACTCCAAACACCTCATTCAACCGATGAAACAATTAATTGGCACTTCTTAAAAGACATTTTTCCATCTAGGCATTGATGTTCCTGCTGAGTCTAAAGATACTCAAAAATCAAGCAAAGAAA
Source organism: Populus trichocarpa (assembly GCF_000002775.5). Lineage (NCBI taxonomy): Eukaryota > Viridiplantae > Streptophyta > Magnoliopsida > Malpighiales > Salicaceae > Populus > Populus trichocarpa. Next base: position 11,971,417 of record NC_037285.2, on the reverse strand, counting down.
ATCTATGTATAGAGTCCCTGCAGTTACAGATCTTAGGCCTTCATATATATATATATATATATATATATATATATATATATATATATATATATATATATATATATTGTATTTTACGCTGAATGATAATAATATCACGAAATTCTAGTGATCATCCAAAAATCTAAAGATATTACAAAACCTTTGTTTTACACATCAAATGTCCTTAATTGTTAAGGGGAATATTAAAAAAAATATCAAGAACCCTTTTTTATACATCAAATGTCTTCACCACGAACGTCCTTTCAGGGGAAAGAGCTCGAGGTTTTGTTTTTGTAATATTCACTTAAGTAAGTTTCTTTTTTTTTTGTAATATTTTGAAATTTGTAGATAATCACTATAATTTCATAATATCTCAAAGAAGTTATTATAATTTATCATATATTTTATAATTTTGTAAAGTTTAGAAGAATCATTAATGGTTGAGGAGGTGTGTCTTTTTTTTTTTTTTTTTTTTTTATCATCATTAGAGTTTTAAGTTCCATTATTTTAGTCAGCGACAAACCATATATAAGATCCTCTCGATCAGCAAAAAGAACAGAATATCAGGTATAGCATAAATATTGTATTCGGAAAAACAGTGAAAATGAATCATAAAACAACACTATATCAGTTTTTATATGTGGACATACCTATTCCACTTCTTTTCTCGTTAGTGGCTGGCTGGCTTTTAGTTAATACTAAGAAGATGACCCGCACTTCGCTGTAAGCGGAATAATTTTTTTGATAACGTAATAAAAATCGTTTAAGAGCTGATATTGTATTTTACAGAATAAAAAAAATCCACGAATTGATATCATAAAAAAATAAATAATGATTATCAATTCTTAAGAATAAAAAAAAGTTGAATGATAAAAAAAAAAAAAAAAAAAAAACTAAAAAACAAAGCACTAGCAAAACCAAGTGAGGTTGTCAAAACCCACGAGTAGGATCATGCGGACAAGATAATTAAATAGAAGGCAAAAATAGAAAAAAAAAACAAAGTTTAATTTTTTAAAAAATTGAATTTTGAAGGACCAAATAAAAAAAAGGATAAAAAAAAGTGACTTCAAAAGAAACTTAGGCCACCCGGATAAACGAAACTCCTTTTTTAAAACAAACAACTTCAAAGGATGTAATAAGAAAAGAAAACGATATAAACCTATGCAAACTTTTCAAACTTATGACCCTACGTATTGACTAAACTAGAAGCATCATATTTGAAAAGCAACTATTTTAAAAATTGGCTCGACTTGACGGTTTGACCCATGATTGGGCTGATCTTCAAAAGAAATTGAGGGAGAATTAATCAAGTGTAAGACTGTCGAAAACCCGGGTTGACCCATGTTTCGATTAGCCAAGGAAAATCCAGTCAAAATAGTGCCAAAACCCATTGACTATTTTCCTTTTTTTTTTTTTTTCAAAATGATATCATTTTGATTTAAAAAAAAAAAACAAAAGGATTTGGTTGGCTTAGGTTAACTTGAGTCAACCCACTCAACCCGTGACCCAATCATTGCCCCTGATTGACTCCTGTGTAAGGCTTATAAACAATGAGAAAAACCTAGGAGACCAAATCCCTATAATTGAAATGTTGAATGATGAAATAAAAAAACCTAAAGGATAAAGAAATAACAATTAAAAGAATAAGGACCTCATTTGAAGAAAAAAAATTGAGAGGACAAACAAAATTCTTGAATTGAAGGTCAAAATTGAAAAACAATTCAAATTAACAAATGAATCCAAAAAAAAAACAACCAAACAAAGAATACCAATTTCCAACAAACTTATTGATTATGGATGTAATTTTAAAAAAATAATGAAAAATAACTGAAGCCAACCCGATCCAAACTTTAGAATTTTATAACTCTTATCATGAGACCAGATCATAACATCAAAGTCCAACCTGAAAAAATAACAACGTAAAATTCATAACCAACCAAAATAATTAGGGATAAACTTTAAAAAACAAATTAAAAAAGGAAGTGATTTAAAAAATATAGATTTAAAAAGAAAGAGAACCAAATTTGACACAAAAATAAAATAAAACCAAATCATAAGGGATGGAATTGAAAAACAATTTCAATCTAGAAAAGGATAAGAACAACTAAAAATAACAATCTAAAAAATGAATACCATATTTGATATATAAAAAAAATGTCAAGGGATGAAATTCAAAGACAAATCAATTCAATAAAGGATTCAAGACCAAATACATCACAATTAAAAGAATGAGGACCAAATCTAAAATAAAAATCAAGTGCAAAGAGATGAATTTGAAAAAAAAAATAACTTGATAAATAATTCAAGACCAGATACACTACAATTAAAAAAAATAAGGACTAAATCTGACATAAAAATCAATTATGAAGGGATGAAATTGAAAGAAAATTAACTCAAAAAATTATTCAAGGCCAAATACATTACAATAAAAACAATGAGGACCTAATTTAACTTAACAAACAAATAACCAGGCCTTCTTGTTTTTTTTTTTTTTTGCAATGGACACCGTGATTTTCTAGGAGAGAGGGGAAAGAGGGAGGGAGGGAAAACCCCCTGGCCAGAACTCTTTCGTATACCGCCTCGGCACACGCGCCTTGCCACCATGCTTAGGGTGGCGAGGAGCATTGAACGCCGACTCAAAATGTAGCCTTCAGTGCTGTTTTGACGGTACACGTGCCTTCCAATGGGTGTTGGCGGTGCCCACTTGCTAGAACGTGCCTAGCATGGATAAGTGGTAAAATTGAATTTAATAGGCCATAAAAACTCCCCTAAAGATCTAAAAAACCTCAAAAAGAAAAAAAAAACATCTACATAGGCTTGGGCTATCATGCCTGAGCCCAATTACTACCAAAGTAGATGGGCTTGGGCAGCGCGAGCCCATGTTAGGCCCATGCCTAGGCAGGGCATACGTCTACTATTGCCTAATGTTGGGTATGTTGTCATGCCCAACACCCCAGCACCCATGTGGCCTCAAGCTATCATGCCCAAGCCAAATGTGTTTGGGTCCAACACCGTGTTTGGATCTATTTTCCACCTCCAATAAGCTCATGCACCTTGGCCAAACCCAACACTCATTTGAGAATTTTTTTCTAGGACCTTATGAAGGTCCCTACGTATGTTGTATTGATCTAATACATATCGTTTTGAGTAGAATATAACTCAAAATATCACAAGGATGAAATTACACTTTAGCTCCTCTTCTCCATAAAAAAACACCTTTTAAGGTTATAACCTGGAAGAACATAATTTGCTATGGAAAGAAAGGAAAATTAGCAACAAGATATATTGGTTCCTTTAAGATTACAAAAACAATTGGGCTTGTAGCTTATAAACTAGCATTGCCGCCTCATTTATCTAGGATTTATGATGTGTTTCATGCATTACTACTTTGAAAAGCTGAATTGAATCTTTCTTGAATCCCGATGGAGATCAAAAAGGATTTAACACTTGAGGTAAAACCTGTAATGATTGTTGACCGAAGCAAAAATAAATTACATAACAAAAGAGTTCCTTTGGTGAAAGTACTGTAAAGGAATTCCCAAGTAGTTAAGTAGACTTGAGAAAAGGAGTTAGCGGTGAGAAATAAGCACCCGAGCTTGATCCTAGATGAAGGTATGAATTCAAATTTCATGAACAAAATTTTAAAAGGAGGGGAGAATGTAAACCACAACCTAAAATTTTAAACTCGTGAACATTAATGTAATTTTTCAACCAAAAAAATAATAAATTAAGAGGAAAATTTTATGACTAGGGCTAAAAATTCCCAGTTAATTAGCGTAAAACCTCGAACGAAATAAAAGATAAATCTATACATGAAAAATATCGATGCTCAGAGACTTGAACGAAATAATTTCCGGGATATTAAATGAGTGGAATTGTTATAAATAGAAGGAAAACCCTTCTTTCCCATTTCAAAAAAGATCAATGGTATTGGAGATGGAGGGAAAACATGAATTTCTTTTTTTTCTTTGTCTTCATTTTCTTCATTTCTTTCATTTTGGTGGAAAAGAGAGAGTGAGTTTATGATTTTTAACAAGAAATCAAACTAAATTAGGAAACCCTAGAGAGAGAGGTTGGGAGTTTGAGTATAGATAGAAAAAAATGTTTAATTGGAAGAGAAAAAGGAGAATTCTTGGGAATTGTTGAAAAAGGCTCCTATATTTGGATTAATTGGTTGTAGTAAGAGGTTTCTTTTTCAATTAAATGCAATTGTTTTCGTGATTATGGACCGGGGGGGGGGGTTTGAAAATCCTTAATTTTGGAATTTTTAGAGTTTATGAAAATTTGAATGGAAATGCCAAATTGTGTGATTTTTGGTTTTGTTGTTGTTTAGATGACATGATTAAGTATTAATTAAAGAAAACATAAAAACCAATTTTGGAAATTTAGACAATTAGTGGTCGACCGTGTTTAGGGTTTCTGAGGGATTTGAAAACTTAATTAAATTGAGTTGAGCTTGATGTTTTAAATAATATTGAGAATGCTTAAGATTGGTCTTGAATGTTATGATGTGAGTTGCTAAAAGTTTACATAAATATGGTTGTATGTTAGAATGATGAAAATGTGGAAATTTGATAAATGGTGTGATTTTTTTTTTTATGTTTTAATGATGTTGTGATTATTATTGGTATGGTGATGGAATTGTGTTTAATCATGATTGTGATTCATGTGAAATAGAATGATTAGATATTGAGTTAAGTTTATTAAATATGGAAAGATGAAAGTATGAGAATGGCTAGAATTGTATTAATGTTGGTGTTTTGATGGTGTGATTATGCTTAGAAATTGATTGAGAGTTTGTAATAAATAGTAATGTATATTAAGTCTTGATTGACATATTAGAAAAAATAGGAAAAATAAGAAAAAATATGTTCAATGTAAAAGGGTAGCAAAAATGTGGAATTGTATGCTAAATGCAAGTTGAAAATATAGGATTTGGTTAGGTCTTAGGAGTTGTGGTGTGAACTAATGAGTATAAATAGACTATTATGATTGCCTGAAAGTGTGAGAAATATGGGCTGTTATGGTAGCCGTGAATGTGTTTATATATATATATGGATTGTTATAACTATCGTGAATGTATATGAATATGAGTATGGACTGTCATGGCCAAAACAATACATGTGTGTGTATTCTGTTTGTTAAGCCAATTGGTGCATATGATATTGATGTTACCGGTAATTTTAAGCAAAGAAATGGTTAAATTTGTTTATATCGTTGTTGAAGAATAGATTGAGCTTGCGTATGTTATAATGGCCGAAATTGGCTAAATTTATGCAATTATTTATGGTAATTTGTGTACTTATGTATTTGGGCTAAATTGGTTGCTAAATGAATGGATATGTGTGTATGTTTGGCCAAACATGGTGTTAATTTGTTATTGTTAGGATTTGTAAATGAGGTGTTTAGAGCAAGGTTGTCAATTCCGTTTCGGTAGGTGTTTTGTTTTTTCAATTGAAATGGAATGTTTCAGTTTCAGAGTGTTTCAACGTGCCGTTTCGGGGTTGTACTGTTTTTATATATATAATTAAACAAATATAATTTCAAAATTTAAAATATTTCTAAATAATCAAGATTAAATAGATCTTTAACTTAAAGTAATTCAACTTAAACAAAATATCAAAATATTATGAAAGTAAAATGTTTTAACACAAATATTTTAAATATAAAGCTAGATCAATGTTATCAAGGCTAATGGGATCTAAAGCATCTCTTGTTTTGCTCAAATTCCTACAAAGTATAAACATGAAAAAAAAAAACAACATGAATATAAACCATATATATTAGGGGTAAATCTAATTTTAAAAAATTAATATCATTGTTAATGAAAAAAGTAATAATAATTTTCAATATTATTATTAATATCATTATTATTGAAAATAGTAATGAAAAAAAGCTTTTTATACTTGAGTGATTTAATTAATTAAATTGAACCGGGTTCAATTTGATTCAATTCAATGGCTTTTCAAGACCGGAACGGAACATGTAAAATGAAACCAAAACATTACAGCCGAAATTTAGCCGAAAAATCCGGAACGGATCAAGATTTGAAATGAGATGAAAATTGTTCCGTTTTTTGAATTGATATGAAATGTTTCGGCCATTTAGGACGAAACGGAATGAAATTGACAACCTTGGTTTAGAGTGGGACATGTTTTTTTAGGAGCACACTTAGCAAGAGCTCCGGATCAGAATTCACCTCTTAACTCATTGATGTTTTTAAGTTATTCTTGTCCCCTTGATGTTTTTAAGTTATTCTTATAAATGTTAGATTACGAATAGTACATGTATAGAAATGTTTGTTAGGGGAAATTTGATATCAAGAGAACTATGCCTTTAGGGAGGGGAAAATTTATATAAAAGGAAATATGTCTTAAGGGTGGGAAACTTGATAATGGATGAACTGTGCCTTCAAGATGTAGATATTGAATAAAATATGCCATTGGGGCAGGAAAAATTGATATAGAAAGAAATATATATCCAGGGCGGGAAAATTGATAATGAATGAGCTATGCCTCTGGGGTGAGAAAAATGGGTATTGAATAAAATATGCCTTCAAGGCATGAGAACCGATATCGAATGAATTATGCCTTCAAGCAATATATAATGAAATATGTTAAGGAAATTCATCCATAAAAAAACAATGAAATTGACAACAAAATATAATGAAATGAAATAAGGACAAGACAAAAATAAATAAATTGTACATGAATATAACTGTTTAAAATTAATATGAAAATTCAGTACGTTACAACCTTAATCCTTGTGGTTAGCCTGTTTGAGAGTGTGGTTGCGATTGTTTTTCAAAGTATTTTTCACTTAGAAATGCATCAAAATAATATTTTTTTTATTTATTAAAAATTATTTTTGATATCAGCGCATCAAAATGATCTAAAAACATAAAAAACATATTAATTTAAAATAATAAAAAAAAATTTAAACTTTTTCAAAAAAACCTGTAAAACACAAAAACATCAATACTAACCTCACCAATCATAAAGGAAATTTTTGTGTCAACTCACAAGGTAACGGAGAATGTTTATTTAAACAACAAGAGCACGCAAATGCACGGTTCAATGATTTGGGAAACAAGTGTGAACTTTTTTTTTTTTTTATAGGTGTAAAGTTGCTTTTATAAAAATATGTGTTTCAGAATTAACCCAACGCTTAGGATGCCTAGCATAAAATAAACTCTCCTGCCAACCCCATTTCAAATTTAATTCATAATTCTTACCATATTCAATATATTGCCTTTTTCATCATCAAATCATACAACAAGTCGGTCGAGGCTTTCAACTAATGATTTTTAACTCCATTAATTTTCATTATGTTTCCCAGGATCCCAATAAACTCCAAAAGAAGTCCTACTCAGCTACTTTTATGCACAGAGTTTTAAAGATAAAAAGCTTATTATATAACAAGGAATACAACTGTTAAGCATGATTAACGCACACCTTCAGACCCAGAAGAAGAAAAAAAGAAAGGAAAAGGGACATCTTCACGATAACCATGTGGTTGATCCGTGGGAAACCGAGGCATTGCATTGAAACAGTAAGGACAAAGGATCGATCGTCATGTAAGCATGACAATGCTAATAAGAATACCATTTAAAAAAGAAGTCATAATAAAAATCTATATATAATAGAAAACCACATATCACCAACAGTAAATTGCTTCGATTTTTATAATATCGTATATATAATAAAAATGAGAAAAAAAGAAGAAAAAAGTATGGTAATAATACGTAGTGTTAAATATATTTTATTCTATATTAAATTATATCAATAAACTATATATCAACATTCTGGATTTTTCAGGTAAATAACACGTTTTATATTTTATACCACTCACTGGATGATAAATGCAAATAATATGTTCTGTAGTTTATATTGCTCTATCAAAGAATCAATTCAACCTAAAAACTTAAGCTTTTAAGTGAGGTTCCAGGACATGATTTATATTACTCTCTAACACATCCCCTCAAGTGAAAGTCCTTTGGGCTTGAAACTTGCACAGACCTACATTATCTTGTGCTTAATTTTTATCAAATAAATAGGAATTGTGATATTTGAACTCGTGACCACTTGGTCATCAAAGCTCTAATATCATATCAAATAACCAATTCAACCTAAAGATTTAAGCTTTTAGACGAGATTCCAGTAAATAATTTATATTATTCTCTAGCATGCTCCAAGCAACCCTTACAAAATATTTCTTTTTTTTCCTTCAAATGATGTATCATAATTAAATACTAGACAAGTAAATCAATTATCCTTAGCCGTCATTGCAGAATATTAATTTGTTTTTGCAGATGATGATAGATCATGCTTAAATACAAGACAATTAAAATCAATTATTGATGCATGTTTATGCTAACTTCTAATCTAATTAGATCATCAAAATATATCCCTTTTCAAACCAACAATATAAGAGTGAATCTAATGTTATTGAATTTACATCTGATTTTGCATCCACTCATCAGCTTCACAGCATATATGAAAGTAACTAGCATATTTTGCTAACTAATTTATTTTAATTTTAACCTTGAATTTGGTCATCCACTCAATTTGCATGCAGCATTGTGAAAATGCAATAAGAACATAATTGGAAGAGCCGAATTGGCTTATAGACGTTAATGGGATCATGAAGGTTTGAATCTTGAATAGGTTTTACTAAATCTCAAGATTTAAACAAAAGGGTCAGCTTGATTTGATGCATGACAAAAATGGCGGTGTAAAAGTCAATGAGACATGACATGAATAGCTTGGAGGCATGAACCTTACGTCAAATTTGTTCATTGAAATTGAATGAATCATTCCACACATACCAGGTAATATTGATTATGAAACGCAATAGCTCGTATTTTGTCTGTGCAATGACTTATCTACCGATCGAGAGTTTCAATGGGATTTTGATACTATAAAGTTGTTTTAACTTTTATATGAACAAGGCATATAATATGAATCCCACACCAATTAATTGTTACTTCCTCTCAAAAATTTTAAATGCAGAAGTCCTTATCAACGACGTCGGATTCCACTCGTTGCATTTATATATATATATATATATATAAAAACATCAACATCGTTACCAAATTAATGGAAATATACATCTGATGAAAATATTTCAAAATCTTGATGATGCAATACATTAATTTGAAGGAGGGGGACAATGACCAACTTTTGCTATCCTTTTTTACCAGCACATTTCAAAATCTTGATTGGTCCACGGCCCCCCCTCCTCCGAGCGGTGCCCCAGATGTAGAGGCAGTTTTCTTGGATCTCCATGGGCGATTTCTCCTTTCATGTCAACCAAAAGCTAGCCCAATCTTCAGCCAGTCAATTGTTGCGAGGCTTCGTTATCGATACATAGTTAAGGGGAAAAAAAAAACATACTCACAGCATGTTAGAAGCAATCTTGCTCTCATTTGATGATGGTTCATCGTGAGTAGCATAATTAACCAACAATTATATGTATTCTGAAAGTTCTTGTCATATTTTGAAACTGTTTCCGTTAATTTGATGGTGGATTATATATGTCATGATATTAATCAGGGGGTAATCATGATTGATTGAACTTCAATGAGCTCCATGTAAAGAATTACATGGCTGCTGAGCCACTAATTAAAACCGGGGCCTAGCCACAGAAAAGACTAGTACTAGTGCTTTGGTTAATCTCACACCACAAGTGCGTAGAGGCTTGTCTCCATTTAAATTATTTCTTTAGTGAAATTTGATTGGTGAGGCACTTCGAGGAGATCTTAGATTTGTCAGCCTGTCACCAATTTTATTAATGTTATATAGAGGATGTTTGATAATATTCCTAAAAATTATTTTTTATATTAATATATTAAAATAATTTTAAAATATAACAAAAGATTAATTTTTTTAAATTTTTTTTATCAAATCCCAGTTTAGAACACAATATCAAATAAAAGGAGGGCTTAATTAGCTAGGTCAGGCTGGATGACTAGATAGCAGATTTTGTGCACTAAAATTGCGCATGCTTTTATATTGCATCAGCAAAATCTGTATTTGGATACAGCGACCACTAGTAAAGGAAACACCATTTCAACTTATCTTTATTTGCATTGATTTTCAAATAATTTTGGTCCTAATGGTAGACAAAGACCTCTCTTGGCCACTGAGATGGAGATAGGGACTTTACAATGTCTGAGCTATCTCTTCAGTTAGGTCATCCCACAAACAATTACTAACTATTTTGTGCAGTTGTCTATCTAATTTATCTTAAGTTCTTGCTTGTCAACGTTCTACTGATCTTCTTAGTCATCCCGTGGTTTCACTGATAGGAAACTAACTTCACTACCTGCAAAAACAATGGTACTTCAAAAAAAAAAACCCATAATAGAATCGTTCTTTTTAGGTAATCTTCTTATTTTGATTGACGCACAAAACTAATGATATCTTTTGACAGTATAAAACTATAAAAAGTGAATACCAACTAATTGACACGAGACCAGTATCAAAAGCTCAAGTTGAAGAAAAAATTAAGATGAGTTAAATAAGTGTATTTTCATAGATTAAAACAGTCATAATTTTTAATTCGATCACGAGATGAGACTAGGATTTTATAAGTGTATTCTACAAGCATGTTTTTATAGTGGATTAGCTTTTGTAACCAATTAAGGTTATTTTCATATCTAAATTTGACCCATAAATTACTAATTCATAATTTTCTTTACTTTCCTAGTTATTTTTGGATTACTTTACTAGTTAGGTTTTATAATTTTATTTGGTTTAAATTTCATTAACTAAGTCAGTTTTAGCTCCTATTTAAATAGTTTTGTCTGTTATTTTTCAAAAAATTATCAAATCAAAGTTTTCTCTACATTTTAACTATAATTTAAGAATCTTAGTTTCTTTTTCTATAGTTTAGGACTATAATTTTAGATCTTGAGAAACCATTTCTTTCTTTCTTATCACTATACACTATGTTAATTAGTATCATAGCAGGTTGACCTGTTTGAAGGACAAAGACATTGGCAACTTCTTCCCACCCTACAATGTAGGAGTAAAGGCCATGTAAGATATTATAAAGGCTTGAGAGGCAACACAAAGAAACTATTACATAGAAAGACTTGATCGGTTGGATCAACTATCAAGGGGGCACAAACAAGGGTCATGAGGAGGAGAGTGACATGCTCAAATGCTTACCTCAAGGCAGACCAAACCTTATATCTATTTACACAAACCCATATAGATATAATGTCTACATGGAGAGTGTTTTTTTTTTTTTTACGATAAGCTATGCACTATAGGCTTATTTTGTAGTTACATTTTTTATAGTCGCGTTCATTATTTTGATGAAATTCTCTTAATTGTTAGGAATTGTTTGAAGAAAAAATTTATTAGATGGTTATAAGAGTTAGAAGCATATTTTCAATTAAAGATAATTCCTAGATATTAGAAGGCAAGATTTGTGAGACTCAAACTTACTTCTGATATTAAATATTGATGGTATGATGTTCTAGATGATAGAGGTGTTGATAAGCCTATAAAAAGTTATTAGATTGTTATTATGGAAAAATATGAGAAAAGTATTAATTTTGAGGTTTTTACAAGATGATTATGAAGAGATTTTATACTAGATAACAATTATATTATTATTAATTACCTTCTATTTAACCTTTCCAAATAGCTAAGAGGAAAAATATAGAGGAAAAGCAACTTGAGGTGAAAATTGTTCCAGTCAATAACAAAAAAAGTTGAAAAACAATTTCATTTTAACCTATACACAACCAGTGTTCTGGTTCTAGTGGCTAATTTTGTTAATAGTGAATCAACTACTCCAATTATAGAGTTTGTTTCTAAAAAAGCAGAAGAAAAACAATTATTTTCATCTTTAGAGGAATTGACATAAAAAGAATTAAAAAGGTTGATGTCCTAGTATCATTAAAAGAAACCATTGAGAAACCACTTGAGTCATCTGAAACTTCTTATATCAAAGAATCATAATAAATAAAGCAAAAGATATCGAAGATCTAGTAAAGTTACAAAGGAGTCAACAAACTAGAATAAATGATTTTTGAGGTTGAGGTAAAACTGAAGGAACAATATGAAGTTATTAAACATGCTAAAAAACTAGAACATGAAGTAGAAGTGAAATATAAGGGATGATATAAAGTCATTGAATAGGTTAAGATTAAACCACCTTATGAAAAGCTAGAATACTTTGTTGAAATTAATTAAGAGGCTTAAAATGATATTAAAGAGGACAAATGAAAAAAATTATCTTCTTGAAGGCAAAAGAAAGGTTGGTCTAAATGATGAAAAGAAAGAAGCTGGAGGGATCGATTTGGCTGAAATGTCAATAAAAGAGGTTTAGTTTGTGAATAGGCTAGCTATAATATTCTATTTGAAGTATATATTCTTTTGGTATAGAAGAGTTCAATTTCTAACCGTGAACTCGATGAGAATTTTCCTCAAGTAGGGAGGCCTGATGTAAGACACGTATTAAAAGTCCAACTTCAAGAAGAAATATGGCTAAGTCAAATGAATTTTTTTATTACAACAAACATAAATTTTATCTAGATATTTAATTGGGCTGAAATCTTGTGAGCATGTTTTACATGCCCAATTATATAATGGGTTAGTTCATTGTAATCTGTTAAGGTCATTTTCATGTCCAAATTAGGCTAAAAATTATTGTTTTGGAATTTTCTTTATTTTCCTAGTTATTTTGTAATTCCTTTCTTAGTTAGGTTTTAGAATTTTATTTGGTTTAGGTTTTATTAACTAAGTCAATTTTTTTATCCTATTCAAACAGTTTTATATGATAATTTTTATAAAATTATTAATGATTATTATTGACCTTTAAAAATTATGAAATCAAAGTTTTCTCTAGAGTTTATTTGTAATTTCAAGTTTTGAAAAACATTAATTTTTTATTCTTATTACTATACGTTGTATCTATAATTTAACTTGTTGATGAATGTTTAATTAATTTAGTGATACCAAATTAAATTCTTTTTTTATAACAATACATTCTAAACAAGAAACTAAAAAAAACATGCTAGAGTTAGATTTCTAGTACTAAATATGACCAATAACAACTATGACAATAAATCTTGTAAAACACTTTATTAAATACTAATAAACTAAAACACATCAGTGTTTCAGTATATAAATACACTATAACAAACATTGTTTATCAACACTTATTTAACTATTTCATAGCCTTTTTTTCCTTTTAGGTCACTATTTTTTTTCAATTTGGTTATCAAACTTTATTTCTTTTTAATTTTATCCTTACAAGTTATATTATGATGATTTTATTTGTTGATATTTTTCTCTCTTTGCATGCTCTTGCATATGCAAAGTGTCAAAGAATATTCTGATGTCAAATTAAATATTAATATTGTCATGACCCAATTTTTACTCTCATTTTTGTATATATTTGAAAAAAAATAGAAAAAACCTCAAAAAATGTCTTTTCAATAAATTTAGTCAATTTTAGTCTTTTCATTATTTTTTTTCATTCTTATGTTAAAAATAATAAAAAAGCTAAAAAGACAACTAAAAATATGGTTAGGGTTGAAATTGGATCAATAATTGAGAATCACAAGCAAAAATGAAGTTCGAGAATTTTTGAGTTATAATAGAGGGTTGAATTGAAGAAGAAATTGAAAAAATAACTTAAATTGATTTAATTTGGCTAAGATTGAAATAAATTAAAAGTTCAAGGATGAGTTTTAAATATATAGCCAAATTAGAAAATCAATAAAGAGCTTAATTAATAAAAACTGAAATTGAAAGTTAATTTTGCTTAAAAATAAAGAATTGAAAAACCAAGGACTGATATCAAAACAATTGAGAATTCGAGAGGCTTTTCTTAATTCAGTCAAGGGCATAATTGAGAAAAATTAAGATAAAAGTAGCCAAGTTAAATGAAATTAGAAAAATTCAAAATCTAAGGACTGTAAAGGAAATGAGGAAATGTTTGTTCTATATTTTTCTTCAATATTTCAGTCCAATTCAATCCATTTGATTCAATTTAGTCTAACTAGTTCATTGATTTCAATCCATTTAGTTCCAATTGAGTCTAGAATTAATTTTATAGCAATCTAAAGTCAGAAGATCAAATCCCTCAATTCAGCTCCTCAATCCTAAACTCTAGATAATCTTGTAAGATCCCAATTGATTATAATCAATTGTCCAGCAAATCAAGCCTAAATTGAATTTTTCAATCAATTTATAAAATTTTATCTTCAATTGATGTTTCAGAATTGTAACCCTGTCTCTCCAAAAAAACACCAACAATACTAGAACAAAGGAACATGGAGAACCAAAGGAGAGAATAAAGGGACAAAATCAAGACCAACCTCTCATTGACCCATAACAAAAACACATATAATCCTCTCTCCTTCAGCTCCCTCATGATTACATATCATTTTCTCCTTCTCATGGTTGTTCATCTTCCTCTCGCCACCACTATTCCTGGAGGTAAAACAGCTCCTCCACCATATTATTACCATTCAAATCTTGTCCAACCTCTTCTGGAAGATCTGCTGTAAATTTTGGATGATTTAATATGTTTGATTACATGTGATAATTGTATAAATATTTATGATTGCAAGGGGTGTTTTAATTAGTGAAAGAGAATGTATGTGTGTGATGCATGATTTTATTTTCTTTGCATGTGTTAGAACAAATAAAAAAGAGATCACCATAAAAAAAATTAAACATTTGTTTTGAATTTACATTATGGTTAAGCTTAACAAAAAAAAGCATAAAAAATATACCTCTTTGTATAATTTCGTTTTTATTTTTAAAAACACCATGTTTAACATAAAAAGAAAAAACAAAAAAAAATCATTTTGCATGTTTTTTTAGCATTATAAAAAAAACATGTTTTTAGCATTTGACAAGAAAAATATATTTTTGTTGCATATATTTTTGGAATAACAAGTTTATTAAACCCTTTAAAAGCTTGAACTAAATAATTGGCTCATTAGGCCTTGTACAAAAAAATATATAAAACCCAGGTTCCTTAAAAAAAATAAACAATGATAAAAACTCTCAATATACAAGATTTTTAGAACAAAAGAGAAAGAGCCCATATTTGGCACTCTTGTGGGTCCAAAGCCATTTCTCATTATCCATACGGATGGAACGCTTATTCTTAATAATTTCAACGTAATCCCCCTTCTTACGGATACACATCAATTATTTATAACGAGCCTTCTATTTTTAGGGATTGATGTTATTTTATGATATCTCTAAAGTCCAACATCAACCTTCAAAATAAGCATCAAACATACTACCCATTTTTAACGATTTTGATGTAATCTTCCTTTCTAGGTATTAGCATCAAAATGTTTTGACGAATCTCTTATTTTTAGGGACTGATGTTATTTTATGATATGTTTAAAAATCAACATCAATTTTTCACAAAAAAATTGAAATTAAATAAAAAAATCTAGAAATAATTAGGATACTTAATAGCAATCACACAAATATATTTAGGAGAAAACACATAGTAAAGATAAACTTTCATAAGAAAGGATGTTGTAAGGGTGACTTCATTATTCCATTAGGCACATCAAACTCCTTACCTGAATCTCTAGAATTAATGCATATTTTAGAACTCATAGTTTCATAAAAGTGCAGTCCACTTTATTTAAGATCAAGACTTTGTTGGAAAAAATTCTCCAATGTTGGTATTTTAATTCGGAATATTAACATGTCTAAAACTAATTATGAATTAATAAAAATTAATTTAAAAAAAAATCCTTGATTGATAATTTTTTTCCAACCTAAAACCTTAATCCCACATTGAAAGATTACAAACTTTTCAAGTTGCTTATAGAATAATACATTGGAATGTAAAAATGAGGCCACAACTTTTAAAGGACATAGACCCTAGAAAATGTAGGATTTTGAATAAAACCAGCACGCTCTCACTTGGTTCAAGCTCGAGCTTAAGTTCATCATAAAATAGATTTTTTATCCAAAAACTTATTTCTTACTAGTCCATTAATAATACCTATCCAAATTCATATGATGAGTTTATTCTTGTTTAACACCTAATTTTTTTTTCTAAAAAAATGTCAGGTACTTGTGAATTTAAAACACCAAAATTAATATAAAATGATAGTATTCAATTTTTGAAAACGCCAAAAATAATTTCTCCAAAAATATTTTGTAATCGGGTCTTCTAGATAAAGGGTTTGCTGGTGAGAAAATAGTGAGAAGAAAACTGGGGCCTTTGCAGCCTAGGTGGTGCAGTCCAGGTTGGAAGTTCATGGTTTCCTGGAGTAGCTGTGATGCTAGCTGGCTTCGATAATGACTTTTGTTGTTAATTTGATATCAGGGGTACGTGTACATGTCTCTTGTGGGAGAGCTTAACGAAAATAAGATTCTTTATGCAGGAAAATTAGTTATTGCTCTTAGAGAAAATAGAACTAAATATACTCCTAGAAAACCATTATGTAGGATTTTAAAAAAGAAAGAAATGCACCAAACGTTTGAAACAGCTCCAAATGGAGGCAACACAACATTTTTTTATGTTTTTTTTAAGATCCAAAGCCAGTGCAAATTATCACCTAAATCAGGGAAATATGCTTCCAAGTTAAATTTATATCCTTCCAAGTTTTGTGAAGTTAAAGGGGTGGTAAAATAAAACTAGTTCATCTGTATTATTTGCATGATTTGATCCGGTTTAACCTGTTAAATTAGATAATGTAGATATTATAAATGATAATAGATCAAAAAATATAATAAATAAATATCATGAGTCGAGTGCAAGTTGAGATTTTTAAAATCTACTCAACCCGACTCAACTTGTATAACCCAATATAAATAACCCAAGTTCTCAGTATATATAATATGTTTCCTTCTCTTTCTTCTTCTTCTTCTTTTTTTTTTTTTTTTTTTGCCATCTCTCGCATCTTATTCTCTTAATCTCTTTCCATTCACTTTATTCTCCACTTTTTTTTTTTTTTTGATTTACGTGAGGTGTCCGGGCCAGCTTACGCGCACCACGACTATTCCCCACGGCCCACTGGACATCCTGCAAGCCCAGGAGCAGGTAAGGCACCGCGGGGGTGACAGGCGTGCACATAGAGGGTCGAACCCGGGACGGGGGCGGAACAAGTCACACGGTTGACCACAGCAGCTATACCCTCAAGTGCTTATTCTCCACTTTCTCATAAATTACAATTGTTCCCTTTGAAGTTTAATTTGTCAAGTAATACTGCATTTTACAATTTCAAAAGATCATGAGAAAATAAATAAAAATTTTAAAAATTATATCTAGTTTCAATAGTTGCAATCTAAATTTTTTTAAGATGATTGAAGAATAAGAAAATTAATATATCTAACTTGTAGATATTGTAATATTTATAAAACTTTTAGCTATTTAACTCGCTCGACTTCAAAATAAATTTGAATAGATAAAATTTATATTTATAAAATATTAAAAATTAAATTGGATGTAATTATGGATAAAAATCTAACCAATTATATCTACGAACACTCTAAATAAAACGATTAATTGGTTAATTTAGCCATATGATGTATACCTATTATTTGAGAAAGATACATGATGGTGACGTTACGTGTACTTTTTCTCGATTCATTGAATTGTGTTCCCATTTCCCAATATGATCAGTCATGTAAAATAAATAATTACTTAGCATCCTCGAAAAAAAGGAGGGAAAATAAAAACAACTTACTTGTTGTGGGTTTCTTGTATCTGTTTAGTGATTTATTGGCTTCTTGTAGTTTCTGTTTTTAGGTATGTTTTTTTTATTTGGAAATATATTATATTAATTTTTTATATATTTTTGAATAATTTTAATGTATTAATATAAAAAAATATTTTAATATATTTTCAAATAAAAAATACTTTTTAAAAACATTATATAATTAGATAGTAGGCTGTAAAGTAACCATGTCTCCCTACTATTGCATGCAATATCATGCTTATGATAATTTTATTCAAAAACAATTATAAAAAAATAATTTTAAGAATGTTAAAATTAAGTTCCCATACCTTTTAACGATTGTCAAAGATGTTATCATTTTTCCAATCAACTGGAGTTATATTTTTTTTAAAGAGTTCTGATGTGTTAATGATATGAACTTAAAAAAATGAACAAATTTCCTTTTTTCTTAGAATTATATACAAAATTCATCATTATACCAAGGATAATATAATCTCACCATTAACTATTTCATTCATTGAACAAGTGAAATACAACTAAACCTCTATAAATCAATATCCTTGAGATCATAAAAATTTATAAATTAATTGAGATATTATTTTATTATTAAATCAATAATTTATTAATTTATACATTAATTAATAAAAAATTAACTTATCATGGTACATTTTTCCAAGAAATTGATCTTAATGCATATATTGTGTATTGTGATTATACAAATATTACTTAATTATCGAATTACAAAATATCATTATATATAATGTACTAGTTTAACTAAAACATTGAACTTAATACATTTTTGTAAAAAAATAAAAACTAATTAATATACTTCATGAATATTAAGTTAAACAAAAACATCTATAAAAAGAATTACAATATCTAGTGTAGGCGAGTCTAAAGAATATGATAGCTTTAAACAGTCAGTTGTGGATCTATCATAATTGGATCATATAGAAAGCCTAACAAACTCGTTTATGGACCACTAAGATAGAGCTAAGCCAAGGAAGAGGCTTGTTCGTGTCAAACACATAGCCTGATTAAAAAAAAGTCATATCTTTATATTTAACTGTTAGGTCGTGCTTAAATTTTGTTAAATGATTCTCAGACCTAGTTCTATAGAAGGCCAACTCGCTATAACCAGTCGAAGTCCATAAGACTCTCAAATTATACTCAAAAGATGTTGTTTAAGTCAACTTCATTATTTACCTTTTTATTTTTAGGTTTTTAGATTAATTTTGAATTTTATGTTGTTTTTTTCTATTTAACTTAGGATTTTGGTTTTACTGCCCTGTAAAGGCCATATTATAGCCTATTTAAGAAGCTGTAAACCTCCTCTTAAAGAGGTAAAGCAAGTTAGATAGGAAAATCCAGTAACAAAATTGCTTTTTTTTTATTTTAATATTTTTAGCTTAATTTTGAATTTATGTTGTTTATCCTATTTCACTTAGGATTCTGATTTTTTGTATTTTATAAAGGTTGTTTCTGGCCTATTTAAGGAGTTGCAACCTTCTTAAAGAGGCACACCAAAATTGAGAGGAAAGTAATAAAATTGCAAATAATAGTTTTTTATGGTTACCTTTTTTAACTCTTTGTTATTTTTATTGTGTTTGTTGTTTTTCTTGTATTATTTTCATATTTGTTAGTATCACGAAAGGTGAAACTAAATACAAAAACATCTCGAAGGTGTAAAGAAATGAATAATTATGGATGAGATACAGAGAGTATTGTAGGAATACAACATAGAAAATACAACTTGCACCCAAAAGCAATTATAGCAGCGCGTGTCAAAAAGATTTAACTTGCAAGCACATCAAGCAACAATATCAAATATGATAAAAACTTCATTACAGTATCTATCATCCAATATTGAAAAAAGTGGTGCTAAACGACATAAAGTCACAAATATCTCAGAGCTAGAAAAGGTTCTCTATGAGTGGTTTATTCAAACCAAATGTGTGAATATGACTAGATAAATAATCACGGACAAGGCGAAGGAATTTTAAAAAAATTACACCTTATAAATATGTGAGAATTCTATTTTTTCTCGGCTTGAATGTTTCAAATCAAGATATAACATCAAGATGTATTTTCATTTTAGAGAAGCATATTAATTGATATGGAACTCGTAAAGAGTAACTTGCAGTTTACAAAAGAAAAATCTAGATTAATTTTTTATGAAATATAAAGATTATTGTTAATAAAAAGATCGATATTCTTATTATTTTTTATATTGTTGAGTGATTCTCATACTAAATTCTTGATTGAACTTATAAATTATTCAAATGATTAATTAATTTTGTTATAATTTTATATTAATTGTTTATATTTTTTTATTGATGTAAAATAAAAATAATCATTATCTATAATTTTGGTTCTTCAACTGAGGTTTTTACAGGAAGGAAATCGTATAACTAAAGGCATCGCGATTAATATTTTAAAACAATATCCGGTCTGCATGGAGCATAAATCATAGTTATAATGAAATCAATCTCACTTGTCCTATATGGCTTCTTCCCTTTTCCTGTGCTGCGTGTGTTTTATTGAAAAGAAGAAGAAGAAGAAGAAGAAGAAGAAGAAGAAGAATCCCAGTAGTGGACATCTACTTTTAGGGGAATGGCTGAACCATAATTGTAGAGTGCAGATTGCAGATTGCAAGGGGAAAATGTGGATTTATTGTGTAAGTTGTTGGAATTCAAATCGGACGCCCGTGGCAAGTAGGGTTTTTTTTTTTAATGGAAAAATAGATATGTTATTAGCACCTCCCTCGTGAAATTTCTTCCCGTGAAGACCTGAGAAGAAGGGGGACTCGTAGGTCACATCTCCTTGGGAAAAATCTCCATCTATCGAAACGACATTAAGAAAAGGAAGAAAAAAACACAAACCTAACGTCACATCATGTCTTTAGTGATCTTTCAACAACACCCAGGAGCCAGGACCAAACCTCTTCTCTTTTCTTCTCTACTGTCACCGTGCATGTGTAGGTATTTGAGTTTGTTTTTACATATCCATATTAATTTTGTATCCATGCATATCTTTGACAAACAATTTATCCACAAATTTCTTTATTTATGAGAAACATTATCTTATAGTCTTCCACCGGAACGTAATTAACTTTTCAAAAGGTAACTCGAATAGTTAAACTAGAAATATTTTATTTTAAAATATTGTAAAATTCAATTCTCAACCATTCAAATATTTAAGGATTAAATTAAAAAAATTAATTATAAACAATGATTATAAAAAAAATAGCAATTATTGAACTTGGCCGTCACAAACTTGTTAGGTTAGTGTATTTGCAAGGAAGATGCAAGAAATGATATGAGGAAAGAATGTGAACTTCCATTTTCTGTGTGTTGGTAGAAAAGTTGATGAGCTTAGAGCCCTTTTGTACTTGGTGATTCATGGATTTTTATGGGCGGCCTCACTATCAAGTATTTATGAAATCGTGCGGAATATGATCATTTTTATTGTGGACAATTGAGTTATCTTTATAGCAGTCACCCTGTCACATAAAATAAGATGTTTGGTGAGCGGCTATGGCATGAGCTTGTCATAGCACAGTTTTGTGTACCTCGTGATGGTGAGAAGTCATGTTAGTATATATATAAAAAAAAGAAGTGCACAAAACACGCAAAAGGAGAGGATCAATGGGCTAATTAAGGTTTGAACGCATTTTCTTCATGGATTGGACCCTCTTCTGTTCTGCATACGTTGCTATTCAGTTTTGCCGTTGCTGAGCTGATGAAGATCTTCAGCACCAACATTAGGCGACTCTGAACTTGTAATAAATAAAAATCCATGCAGCCTGCATAAAAACAGAACTTAATTTGCTGTGACGAAGACAACATTTGAAGTATATAACCGACAAACAGGCTTATAAAAAAGAAAACAGAGGTGATAAGAGGCACTTTTCATCTACTGCAAAAAAGAAAAAAGAAAAAGTGACGTGTTTCTGATAGTTTTAATGTCATTTTTTGTTTTTCCCTTTTGATTGGAGAATGCCACGGCTGGATTCAGGTGAACGTCTCTTCTCGATCCTCTCTTTTCTCTGTGGGAGAAAATAAATCAAAAGGTGCCATAACTAGCTGGACTCCAGAATTCTATTAAGAAAATATCTCTATTCTTTTTGTTCTTTTGTGGATGGAAAATTAAACCCTCTAGTTTATAGGCTTTTAGAAAGCAAAGTACACTTGCAGAAAAGGGACCAAAGACACACTAATGACTTGGCTGAGGCTCTCTCCCCCCCTCTCTCTCTGCTAATTACTTGGCTGAGTTGATAGTGTACCTTCACCTTCCCGAAGGATCTCAAGTTTGAGATTTTCTAAATCAATCAAAACAAAATAGATGAAGCCTCAAAAGGGCCAAGGATAAGTAAATAACTCTATAACAAGATCCAGCTCTTTGCAGAACGCTAAGGCCAGTCCAATTATGCTAGGGCTATATGTGCTATGCCCATGTCTCACCTAAAGCGTGGGTGTAGCTAAGAAACTTTAGCTCAAAATAATGACCCTTAACCAGCCCGCTCAAGACTACGTTCTTTTATTACATGTCGATCAAGTTTATTTTTTTTGTAAATGATCTGCAAAGAAACACCTTTCACATTAATATAGGGCATTTAAAAAGATTTGACAAAATTTCCTGTAGTCTCATAATTTAAATCCAGAGAAAAAAAAAAAACATGTCATTAACTATCAAACTCAAGGAATTAGATATCCCCCCCCCCCAATCACTGGGAGATTTAAGAAAAAAATGAGCATTTAGATTCTTCTTCGCAAAATCTTAATCCCGAACTAGACAGGAATGCTTAAGATGCATAGGAAGAAAAACATGATCAGTGATAATCCTGCCAACCAAAGAGTACAGAAAACGTAATTAAGTTCATCTCTACTGCATGCCTGTTCTTGCAACACATCAATAAATGTCATAGTTTAGATCAGAAGGATTGCTATGTATATCAGTTTTTTACATAAAATGAAGCTCAGTTATTCTCAAAACACAGACATTGCACTTCAAACAGCAATTATCTGTGGTGGCTTTATGATCAATATTATCACAAATATGTGCCTCGTGCTTTGGTCTAGAATACAAATTTTCTGTCCTGTCAATTGCGATCAAACATTGATGGCAAGATGTAGGCTAGAGAAGACAGAACATAACTTGCGTAAGTCACAGATGTTGCATTCTGATGCACATGTAACCAAACCAAATGGGGGGCAAAAAGCAGATCAACTCAGTAATATATATAAGCAGATCGATATACATGCATGGAGATCATAGGTAGCTAGCTTGATTCTAACTTACCAATTGATGAAACTTTGCCTCGAAGAAGCTGATCCACTTGAAAGGACTCAGAACAGTACACTAAAAATACGTGTGGAACAAAACAGAACCTGCCAGATTTTAGATGCACTGAACCTGACAATAGTAAAATTTAATGTCTTATGTTGTTATTCTACTTAAAGATTTTCTGTAAGACTGACCATCTAGAGTTAATCTAAGCACTGTTACTGTTTTAAAAAATATATCTACTAAGGAACCAGATGAAAATGTCAATCATGCAAAAACCAAAAGGCCGAACATGGAAAATAGTTAATTTTACCTGTAGAAGAGAAACCAGCAGAGGAGAGGGACAACAGAGACGAGGGCAGTGGCAGACGGTTGAGTGAGGGAGAAATAAAAACAATCATATATAAATAATGGTATAAATGCAATTTTTAAAAATTTCAAGGACAAATAAATTTTGAATTGGATATGAGTTGGATTTTGAGTAGGGTAAAGCAATATTCATCGATTAAAACACAAATAAAATAATAAAATGCTAGCATACATAAGTATATATTTCAACTTACAATTTATATTAATTCAAAGCTTTAGCATGTATACTAATAATAAAAATATTTATGTTTAAATTATAACAAATAATAATATTTATTTGTTGAAGCACTTTAAAGTAATGAGAATTTTATTGTTATTAATAATGATTTTTTTCCTTAAAATTTTATTGCCCCTTATTTATGCAACTAGTATATTTGCAATGTCTTTCAAGATTCTAACAAGACCATCTTGATTTAGATGCACTTCTAAATAAGATTTTTGAATCAAAGATTATGCAATTTAAATGTCTCTTAACAAGATAAACATAAACTCTAAATTTATGAGGAAAAACCAAAGCAAAAAATAGAAGAAAACACTAAAATATGAGGTGAGAAATAGTGTATAAAATTCTGGAAAAAAATATTATTTTTAACTCTTCATTCACTTTCCCCTTTATATAGTGAATTTTGAAAGCTAAAAGGTTAAAAAATTAAATTAGAATTAATTCTCACCATTTAATCTTTGATTAGCCATTATAAAACAAGAATTAAACATGAATTTCTTGAGCGGAAAAAAATATTTAGATTTGTTGAAATGCTTCTGGAAAAAACTGTTAAACTTTATGGGTTGGATTGGACAAATCATGGGCTAGAAGAAATAATTCTTCATGGATTAGACCCAAGTTCAAACAGTTGGCAAAAAATAATTTTTGTAGCTCAAAATATTATTTTACAATAAATTCAAACTCTAGCCCAAGCTCGAGCCCAATGCTCATGTGCGTGTGAGTTAAAGCTCAAAATTCATTTTATTTAGAATCTCTCATCTCTAAAAACCTGGTACCCTTTGAGCCTAATTTTAATTTTTTAATTTTTCTCTTTATAAAAAATAATAAAGTTTTATTTTTTTCTATATGGGATAAAATTCTTTTAAAAGATTTTGGATTTCACTAAAACATACTAATAAAAGATTTTTTAAGATCAATTTCTTATGCACTCATAATTTGTTTAAATCGTATTAATATTCTATGTTAAAAAATATATGTTGGAGATTAAATTCCAATGAAATTTTAACTTTAAAAATGAGTAGACCTCATTTTTAATTTGATCTCAAATATACCTATTAACTATATTATTTAAATAAATTTTTAACATCTAATTCAAAAATATACATGCTAGGCTACATATACAATAGACCTGTATTTAATTGATGAGAACCTCTTGCATTAAAATCTCAAAGGTTATGTTGTTCTTGGTAGCACAACCTTTGAGATTTCTTTTTTATTTTTTATTTTTTTTCAAAATTTTAATTAATTGTGCTCTTGGGAGAAGCGTGTTCAATTGAATTGTGCTTCTACTTTCAGTAGCACAACCAACAAAATGTGCTATGTCCCCAATTTTTTTCCGGTTTAACTAGTTTTTTTAATAAAAAAAAAAACCATTGATGACAAAATCTCTACATGCATCATTTCTATAAATCAACAAAATCATATTCAATTCCTTTTCTATGATATAAACCTTGCTGAACGGAGGGTCACATTTGCAGGCCCTGAAAGTAAGAAGGGGAAAAAAATGTTCTGATAATGATGGGTTCATCATTGGAGGGGCAGTACGCCAGTGATGATATCTTCAATCTGAGGCTAGGGATAGGCCTGATCCCTAGCTTCTTCCTCCTTGCAGCGGTTGCACCACTTGTAAACAGATAGGGGTGAAAATTTTGTAATCTTGAAGCTGTGAGTTTTTGCAGCTTCTGACACTTGATATTCAGCAGATGTGTTCTTCTTGCCTGCGTTTTCTGACATTCTCATGGCTTGTCTAAAAATACAGTTGCCATTCTTTCTTGAACTCCATGATCACTTGTTCTGGCTTTGTTACCTAGAAAACTTAGCTGCCATCAAATCAGAATATATTCTGAAAAAGGTTTTTACCGGGGAGTTATTTTTGTGTTCTTTAGCATTAAAATATTTAACTCGGGTTACAAATATTTAAAAAAAGAACATTTTGGTAACACTTTAACATTATTTTTCAATTTACAATAGAAATTGGATCGTATTGCGGCAAAACATGTGATCATATATATATATATATATTGATTTTGTGCATTTAAATTAGAATAATTTAATAATTTCTCTCTCTTTCAACTTTCAAAGTTTGAATATAAAAAATAGAAAAAATAAGGGGAGCCCTCGCTAATGCCACGTACACATACCCTCACGCCATTCCCGAAGCTTCCTAATGATAGTCGATAATCTTTTGGTCTTTGTAGTTAAAAAAAAAAATCAGTTATAACTACAATTTAAAAAATATATATATTTAAAATTAATTTTTTATATTTTTAAATTATTTTAATATACTAAAATTAAAAGTAAATTTTAAAAAATTAAATAAAATATTATTTTAATATATTTTAAAAAAAAACTTTTAAAAACTATTACCACATTATCCAACCCTATTTAAATAAATAAAAAAGCATGGGCGGGGTATTTTTGTAAAGTTAGCCAAAATGGAGAGTTAAAAAGGATTGACAATTTGGCATCAAAGAGGCGCAGTACAAACGGAGACACATCAGTCGTTAGATCTATTAAAGAGGAAAAAAAGGTACGATAATATTTCGATTTTCTTTTTTTTCTTTTATTTTCTTTTATTTTCTTTTGATCAATCAAGGATTTACCTGTCTTTATTTCTTTTGTCTTCATGATCTTGCTTGTCGGATCTTAACAACTTCTGTTTTTTTCTCGAGAAATAAACAGATAATTTTCAATTTCACTTTTTCTCTTGCCCTTTTTCACCTCAGAAATCAAGAAAGAAACCTAATATTTCATTACGGTCACAATGATTTAATAATCGACCTTTGAGTTGTTTACCCATCGAAAGTTAGGGTTCGTGAAATTGAAATTACTATTTAGGATTGATCATAATTTCACCTTTGTATTTGGGATCTTGCAACACATTTCTAATTATTTTTTATTTTTCTGGGAATACATTTAATTGATTAATAATGGGTTCCATTGATGTAATTGGAAAAAAAAATTCAAGCAAGTTAAGTTTTGAGTTTGAGTTGATTTTGATTGGATTCAACTTGATATTGACGACAAGAAAGTAAATAAATAAATAAATAAATATATCTACTTGGTTGGGAGAAGAATGTAAAAAAAGTGATTGGCTTGGCTAATTGTAGTGGAATCTATCCCTGGTTTTTTTGGGGGGAATGAAATAAGGAGAAGCTGAAACAGCGAAGAAAAATGGATGAGGAAGAGACTGTAAAATTATTCGGATGAGGAAGAGACTGAAAAAGTGTGTATCAGTAGTTTGGATGAGGTAACTATTTGCTGAATTATTCGGGTGTTGTGTTGGGAGAGTGAAAACAAAAGGAAATAAATTATGAGGAATAGAAATGAGGATAGTTTGAAGTACTCCATTAGCAGGATTTTAACAAGCTTTTAGTCAAATCATTGTTTTATGTTTTTGTACAGCACATCTGCTTGCCTTGCTGGTAGCCACTGGGTAAGCCTGGTTTGAGTTTTTCTGCTGACCAGCGTGACACTAGAGGAGGAAAAAAAAAGAGCCTTTTTTTTATGTGTGTTTCTTTTCCTATTGTTTGAGTATATCTGTCCTGTGCTCAAAATTTCAGATTGAACTCCTGGTTGTTTTTCAGGAAAAAGTCAGACATTTTATGGATAACAAAGCAGCTTGTGAGGAGATTTCTCAGGAACTTGCACGGGAGTCGCTTATTGGTATATCTTATTGCCTACCAGATAAGGTTCAAAATTCAGAAGGTGTGCCTCAGAGTGTCAATGACGAGGAAAAGCTTCCAGTCATAAATGGTGATGGAGCTGAAAAGTATAGATCAGAACTAATTTCCATTTCAGACATTCAATCACCTGATACTGCAACATCACCAGTGGCATCAGAGAACCACGAGGGTTAGCAAGAACCAGTCTTTCCCTGAAAAGTTGTTGTAGCATATTCTCCTGGTTTAATTTCTCGCAGAACTCTTAACTGTTGTGTTATGGGTTTAAACCAATGACTGGTTGTGCTGTCTGCTTCTGTTGATATCAATACAAACAAGAAAATACAGAAGTTTTATGTACAGATTACAGTACTTATTACTGTAAAAGAAGTTTTTCTATAAAAAAAAAAAAAAAAACAGATGTGTTTCGGTAACAGTGTGTTGCTTCTAGTGGTTTATATTGCGCAGCCGCAGCATGGATTTCCTAGGAGCTGTATGATCCTGCATGTTTTTGTTCCGTTTCTGGAATTTCCTTCTTTCTTCTTAATTTAGCAGTTGAGTTCTGGCAAATTCTTTTTCTTAACATGGATTTGAAAATTAGCATTTAGCAGAAATATTCACGTTATGCTTGCTCATTATTTTGATGAAACTGGATTTGTTGAGTTTTTTCTCTCATTCTTTGTAAGTAAACAAATTTTACAAGAGGTCAGCAAGGAAGTAAACAAATTTCATGAGGCAGTTTCTCTTGCAGAGCAGAGCTGAGGGAAGGGATGGGGTGTGTCATTAACTTCGTATTTGTTTGTTTGCCACATTGATGCTTTTCAGGTGCTCCTTGAATCATTGCAGTTTTCTTGGGTGCTATATGTTTGTGTAGTTCAATTTACACTGTCAAGTTGTTAGCTATAGATTCAACCCAAATATCAGGCCCAGCATCCGTGCAGGAAGACTACTTTTCTTTTCGCAACCATTGTGGAAATCTCAACTGCCAGTTTTAAATTCCAGCACATCGACATCTTCTACTTCTGCTCAATTTCATTTTACTTTTTACCCTATTTCTTTCTTTTTTTTGAGGTGGGCTTTCATTTTTACATCAGTGGTGCTGATAATACAAACGTTGATGACCTCGTATAAACGTGTGGGATTAGGTATTGTAACTCTACAATATATTCCTTTAGTCAGTATTATCCGTTTGGGTTCAGATGGAAATCAATGATATGGTTCCTGGTTGGAGCAATCTCCATTACCATATACGATTTCCACTAGCTTTTATGATTTGAATCTTCCATAGAAGAAACCCCTAAATACAGCTATATATTGATTGAATAACATTTCCACCGTGATCGAGCTGAGCTACAGTTTTTAATCAGATTTGCTGCTATAATGTTTTCCAGGTCACTTTGCTAGCTCAATCCCAACATTGCCTTGCACTACTATAAAGCTCACATTACAGAGAATTACTCCAAACTAGGAAATCAAATCACTATAAAGGTCCAATGTTCTTAAACCAGCTGATAACAGAGTATTGCACTTGACTATTTCAAGTTTGGAAGCCATTTCTTGCTCATAGCTTCATTGTCCTCGTGATTCTGACATGGGGCGTGTTGTGAGCAGTGTACAAAGTTCAGTTAACCCTGTTCAGAAATGCTTCAACTCTTCTTCGTTTCTTTGTCCAATGAATACGTGAGTTTTTGGCTTTAGCCCTCGGCGAACTAGCCTGATAACCAATGCATTTATTTGTTTCATAGCCTGGTATTGGAGATGCCAGCTGATAGTTGATATTGTTGGTTTAGCCTCTTCAGATAATAGGCATCTCTTCTTTCTCCGAGCTCTGTTAGTTCATCCTCTTAATACATTATAGAAAATTATTAAACTAGAAGGAACAAAATTTGTACTTATTTGTTGAAGAATTTCCGATTAAAAAAAAAGTAAATAAAAAACGTTCTAAAAAGCTAAATTGCTTGTAACTTGGTACAAGCAGTTCTTATGTAAATTTGTACTTATTTGTTGAAGAATTTCGATTAAAAAAAAGTAAATAAAAAACCTTCTAAAAGCTAAATTGCTTGTAACTTGGTATAAACGGTTCTTATGTAAATTTGTACTTATTTGTTGAAGAATTTTCGATTAAAAAAAAAAGAGTACATAAAAAACCTTTTGAAAGCTAAATTGCTTGTAACTTGGTGGTGTAAACGGTTCTTATGCAAGTAGTCTTTCAGATAGTCTTTCTAGATTACAATAACACTTTCTAAAAAGGTTGCATAACCAATAAATGTCTATAAATTGAGACAATGGTCTCGAGTTCTCTTGGCAACACAAGAACCTTAAGCTATAAAAAAAAGTGCTGGAGAAAGAGTGAGAGAAGGAAGGCAGAAGAGGTAGAGGAGCTTGCTTTTTCTGTGTATTGAACAGCCCCCAACCCATATTTATATAGGGGTTTTGGGATAAAAAAAATGGTACAATTAATTAACAAAATTAATTCTGGTCTTTTAAAAAAATAGGAAAGATAAATGATCAGCGAGTTCAAAAGGAATTATGAATTGCACTATGTACCTCCATAATGCAGCTAAGTCTCGGTTTTTTTTTTTTTTTTTGTCCTTTAATAATTATTCCTTTAGGAGTTTTTTTATTTATTTCATCCTTCTAAGTTTTTTTATGTTATGTTCATATAGAGAGAGAACTTTTCTAGGACAACCAAAGCAGATAAGTAAATTGCATGCTTCTTTTGTAGGAATGATGAAAATGGAGTCGGACTTTTGGTGGATGATTTTCACGGCATTAATAAGTGTGTTTGTTGCAACATGGTGGTTGCTGAAGAGAGCAAATCAGTGGTTCTCTGTGAGCAGTATGCTCTCCCTCCAGGTGATATAGGTTGGCCTTTGATTGGAAATACGTGGTCATTTCTCATTTCTTTCAAATATGGCAGCCCTGACTCGTTTATTTCCAGCTTTGTTACGAGGTCTCCTCTCTTCCCCTCTCTGATCTTTCATGAGCTTACTTAATTCTGCAATGAACATTTTAAAGCACCGTTCATTTTGCTTTATCAGTAGAATCCTGCATATCTTATTAGAATCAGATACTTGTTTCAAGTCTTTACTCCTGCACAGCTTGCAAGTAACTTTGTTAGATCATACTAATTTAAGAAAACTAACTAATTTAAGAAGTCAAGATTCAGTATAACTAGAATCGCATTAAAATATCTTATGTGGATCTATTTATGATCAAAACAGTAGTGAAAAGTCAAAACTAGTATATTTAAATTTTTTTATAATGTTTGAAAGCCTCCCTTAACTCATATATATTGAAGAAATCTATTAAAAGTCTTTTTTAAATCTTATTGTTTGTATCGAGTAAATGAGGGTTTTTATGTGGCTAGAGTTTTGGTGAATTCGGAGTTCTGCAGAAGAGTTCCAAGAAAATAAATTGAAGTATATTAACTGCTTGTTGGAAATTAAACGTCGGATAGAATCGACTTGCTTTGCTTCATGAAACTTATCTCATGTTGCCTATTGGCTAGGTTTGTGTTATATGGGGGCATTGATTCTCTCTTTTGTTTGATAGGAAACCAGGTAGAAGAAATAAGAATACTTTTATTTTTTCTTTGTTATTAATTTTCAAGATTGCATAAAATTTTCGTGAACACACCAAGCATCATCTTCATGCAACTATGGAGCAGGAAATCCGTAGAAAAGAAGAATCCAGTGCAAGGGGAGGAATGGTACTCAGTTACAAGAAATTGCAGAATTACAACATAAAATGTAACCAAAGAAAGGCAAAAGCAGAATTTAAAAAAAAAAGGATTGGAGAAAAGTAGGAAATGATTTGTAATATAACTGACAAGAATTCAAAGAAAACTTTTTTATAGTTTTAGAACAGGTTAGTCCAGGATAATAAGACATCCAAAGCATACTAAATTCCTAATGATCTTCTTCCTCGCAGAGTTTGGTGTATTCCTTTGCACCCAGTAAGGATTCTAGTTCTGATGGGTTGCTTGGCTTCACCTTGATCATCCATCCCTCTTCATATGGACTTTTATTTATCTTCATTACACAAATTGTCAAGATCAGGCATGCATATACAAATATTTCTCTCAGCTATTAGAAATTTATAAAGCCGAAACAATCTGCTCTTGCATGGCTTGATACTTACCAGTCCAGGAGTCTCACTAAGCTGTGTATTAACCTCAACAATCTCACCGGAGATCGGAGAATTGATATCACTAGTTGCCTTCACACTTTCCACTGCTCCAAAGCTCTTCCCTTGGCTGACAGAACCATCCGGCTCTGGCAGGTCCACGAACACTACTTCACCCAAATGGTCCTGTAAAATGTACCCGATATATCCCAAACTATGTAAGGATGTTACAAAAGGTATACGAAATTGCATTCAATTTTAATTGTTCAGAAGAAAAACAAAGTAGTTAATGCCCCTTGTTTTGCTCTTGTTCTTGCATGGTGTGGTGTTGTACAAACCCCAACCATCAGCCGCCAGGGTTCAAGCTTTGGTAACAGCAGCGACAGAGCAAACAGAAGAAGAAACGAAGTAGAGTCATACAAAGCCTAGTAACAGCACATTTTGAATTGGTGATGCCCCTTGTATCATATTTTTTTAAAGGAAAATCAGATAAGGTTATTGACTTCTTCATTCAAGAAACTCAAAAAAAAAAAAAAAAAAAAAACAGAGCTCAATTTCCATCATATCCTGCGTGGTTAAATTGTGGCTGCAGCTTACAACTTGAACAATTTTAAAAAAGAATGGTTATCGAATCACAATGGCATACAGCCATGCACTATCTAATCCAAAACCACCAGTAAAAGAATGTCTATGCAAACGAGATTCCCCACAGAAATGGCTTAACCAAGTAATGTTCTATATGAAAGAAAGAAAGAAAGAAAATACTCTACTCAGTGAGGCCAAGAAGAAATTCAGTGCTACAAGGAAGGAGATAAAAGAAAAGATGACCTGAGCATGATCGGTAATGCCAATAGTAGCCAGCGAGCCTTCATGCTTCACCCATTCATGTGAAGTTGCATACTTCAACCCATCTAGTACTGCAAAACCCAACTAGTTGTAATAAATATTATCCTCCTACACTACAATAAAGTCTGCCAAATAGCTTTTAAAGGACTAAACGAGAACCCCATTTTTAACCAACAAATTGATGAAATAAACCACCGGCTGATGACAAAGAGAGTACCAGTGGAGAAGCATCTTGAGAGGGAGTATGAAGGAGAGACGTGAGCTGTGGAGGCGACTGAGATTCTCAGTGCATTGGCTGTAGAAGAAGCCCACAACCTCAGTGCCATGTTTTCTCTTGATCTCTATGAATTGATAGTGTGTATTTTTTGGTTGGCTCCAAGCCTATGGACAAGTGATAGGTTCTGTCAGCATATTTCTAAGGTTTTTTTTATCTTGGATGAATGGTGGGCAACAAAAGCCTCATCCTCAGACCTCGGCACAAAGACCCAGTGCTCTCTTGTCGTCCTCATCACTGTTTTTGTGATAATATGCATACAATAATCAACTTTATAGCACCTAATAAGTACTAAGCAGTCTCCTTTCTAGGAATTAATTGGGTTCAACATGTTGTCTGTCAAGTGTGGTCGTCAAATGGCATGGTTCATATCTGATTAACTACCGGCATGATGTTTAGAATCTATGGGTTCAATTTAATTTATAGGATTAAATTAATTTTTGTGTTTGAATTTTTTCTTAAGATATTAATTTGAATTTTAAGTAAAAATAAAATAGTGATTCTAAATGAAATATAATATTTCAAAAATACCCTTCTTCTTTTAAGTTTGATTTGATATTCCTCAACATTTCAAGAAAAGTTTTTTTAACAGATATGTATTTTTCAAGTTTTGAACAAATATTTAATAAATAATTAATATGAGATAGGTTTATTTATATCTTCTTTAAATTGTCTATATTTTATATCATTTTAAATAAATATAAAGATTCTTCTAACAAAAAGAAATAATTTAGGTAACAAAAATTATTTCTCAACTAAAAAAATAGTTAAGATTGCCCATTTAATTCATTTTTATTTTTAGCACTGCTCATGGAGGAGAGAATTGGCTGCTAAGGAAGATTAATAGAAGATTGTGGTTTAACATGGAAGAATAATAATGTTAGAGCTACTATCATGGCAACGACCCGAGGATGATTTTATCAAGCTAGATATTGAAGGTAGCTCTCTAGGAAACCCAGGGAGAGCTGGTTCCGAGGGCCTAATTCACCATAGAGAAGGCTTGTTTGTGGTGGGCTTTACTGGATTTGCAGGATTTGGGTGTAAACTATTACCAGAATTGATGGCTTTGAAGAAGCATGGTCTTCTTTTAGCTTGGGAAAGGGGTTACAGACGGATTCTCTGTGACTCTGACTCCATGGATGCTATATGGTTGGTCACTGCAGGTTTTGATTATGAGTTTCACAAGTTCGGAGCTCTTATAGTGGAGATATCAGAGATCTGTTGAAGAGAGATTAGCTAGTCAAGCTTCATCATACTTACTTATAGGGAAGCAAACACCTGTGCTGGTTTTATGGCTGAGCATGCTGCAGAAGAGAAGACATCGGGTCTGAGGATCTGGGAATCCTTGCCTCTAGGTTTGAATTTGCATCTTCTCACGGATTCGATGGGAAGCTTGTATGTTAGGGCTTCTTAGTTTTTCTTCCATCTTTCCACTATACCAAAAAAAAGTTTCACATATATTGAATTTAATTATTTGGTTTAGTATTTCATTGTAGACTTAATAATTGTAATAGGTTATGAAATGAATTTAAATCTAATTTAATTTAATTTATCATGTGATTTAATTTTAAATAAGTTATTAAAGTTATCACAATTTGATTTATTATTATGAAGAATCCATGACGGAGGTCCAAGATCTTACTTGACATTTAATAATTAATGCAGGTTGCTTATATTATTAAACAAGTTCAAGCCTTGTTAATTTCAATTTTCTAAAGATAATTAACTTTTAAAAAAAATAAAATATATATATATATATTATTACAAAACCTAAAGCATGTAGAAAAAACATTCTACATATACAGTAAAATTATAATTTTAACTTATGAAAAAATAAAATGAACTAGATTCGAGGTTTAAAAGTTTTTTTTTACGAGGTTAATTTATTATTCTCTATTTGTTTGAGGTACCACTTCTTTTCAATTTTTTATAACAGGTAAATTATTTTATTACCCTTAAAAACTTTATTAAAAAAATGACCTTGAGTCTAGGAGCTTTATAGGGATTTTATTTTACTATAAACAGTTTAATGACTTCATTGC
Organism: Populus trichocarpa; assembly: GCF_000002775.5. Lineage (NCBI taxonomy): Eukaryota > Viridiplantae > Streptophyta > Magnoliopsida > Malpighiales > Salicaceae > Populus > Populus trichocarpa. The sequence continues at coordinate 11,936,883 of NC_037285.2, read as the reverse complement.
CCTTACCATAAAAAAAATAACCTTGACTTCAAGAGATTAGTGGTAGTTTCATAATGGTTTTTTTGTTATTATAATTTAGTTCTAGCAATAGTTTTGTCTTTGTCAAAATAAAATAAAATAAGAAAAAAATTGTTGACGTGTTCATTGCACGCGTCAACCGCTCTATTGCCTTCGGGTGGCGTGTATTGTTGACTCTGGTGTTCACAACCATGCTTCCGCCGTGTCATTTGATTTATCTCAGTATTCTTTTCCTTTCTAGGTGGGGTGTGCATGGTAAATCGACTCGGTTTGACATCAATTTACTTTATTTTTCTCTCTCCTCCACCTTAATTTAAGTGTTACCCCTTGAGAAAAATCACATTAGCCTTTTAATTTCTTTGTTGTTCAGATTTAATTCTTATTTTCTTAATTGTAATTTTTTATTTGAAACCTTTTTTTCAAATTAAAAATTATTATCAACTTCATCCTTCTTTAATGTTTTCGTGTTTTAGATTTGATTCTTGTTTTTTTAATTACTATTTTTGATTTAAGATGATTTATAAAATTGATTTTTTTTATGATTTTATCTTGCACCCGTTTTTTTTCTATCAGGTATAATTCTTTTTTTTTTTTTTTGCTTTGACAAGTGTCACTACAACGTTAGCATGCCTGGTAAATGCTTACTTGTGAATAATTTTAAGTTCATGTTGAAAAATCTTGAGCGCGTGAAGTCGATTGTTCTGTTTGCGACATTCATTCAAAAATTGATTCATGACTGTGATTTTAGTTTCTCTTTTGTAATAGATAGGAGGACAGAAATATTGGGACCTGCAAGAACAACAGGCCCATCTACGACCTGGCTCAGTATTCATTCCTCTCTTGTATTTTTATCCTCAGGCCCAGAAAAAAAAGGTCAGGCTCAGCGTCTCGTTACAAACTCACTGCTAAACATGAATGGAAGTGGAAATTACAGGAGCTTATCATTCATCAATGATAAGTCATTGTCGTTTGCATTAAATTAAATTATCATGAAAAGAAATGGTTGGAAGATGCTTCACCTGGATCCTACTTCATTTTCATCCTTTTTTCCCAGCTTGAAATGGCGACGTTTAGTTGTCACTTCTATCTCTTTGTTCCCCAATCAACTCTCCTTTTTGTTGAAAAATCTCTACTGTATAGTCGCCATGGTCCACGCGCCAGTCTAGTCTATGTATATCATGGCTTGTGTGTATATGCTGCTAGATATTATCTGAAATCTTATCTATATATATATATATATATATATAAACACCAAGGTATATAACAATTGATACCTAGAAAGGTGATTTCTTTTCTGTTCCTTTGAATATAACCATACTAGGTCGAGAACACTAGAGGAATATTCAAGCCGACGCCTTTCCGGTCACTCTCCGTGGAGGAAAGCAAGCAACCTCTCTTGCACCTAAAACGATAGTATAAAGAGGTATTGCAAAATTCAAAATCCAGCAATACAATGTGATTGGCAAGTCTATTCTTGTGGGTTGACAAAATCACAAACCAAAGTTTGAATTCAAGTTTGAATTCATGTACCTCTATATATATATATAAAGAAAATGAGGTCTTTTTTGTGTTTTTGAAAACATTTGAATTATTTTAGTTTTAAATTAATTTTTTTGATATTTTTAGATCGTTTTGATGTTCTAATATCAAAAATAATATATATATATATATATATATATTATTTTCATGTATTTTCAAATAAAAAAATTAAAAAACAATCTTTACATTAAGTTAGATATTTGTATTTCCTTTCCATCGAGGTATTAGATAACTTGTTTGGGAGTGTAGTTGCAGTTGTTTTTCAAAGTGTTTTTTACTCAGAAATGTATTAAAATAATATTATTTTTTAAAAATTATTTTTTATATCAGCGCATTAAAATGATCTAAAAATATAAAAAAATTAATTTAAAATATAAAAAAATTAAATTTTCTTAAAAATACTTTTAAAATATAAAAATAAACATGGCTTGAGGAAGGAAAGTTATCACAAGATGCGAAAAGCAATTAAAGATTATATTTTTGAGGTGGAGAATTAAGAAAAGGCCGCTTACAAGTCCTTCTCATGCATTAATTATCTATTAACACGTCCTAAATCATCATGAATCCTTTTCAACCAAGGCTCTTCCAACACCTTCTCTTTTCAAATTCAAACTTCAAAATTAGGTCAAAGCTTTTATTTTTTAACTGAACCATGTTGCTATGTAAACATATGTTTATGTGGGAGCGCACCAAGATGCTTGTCTCCCACGTATACGCCATCAATTGAAAGGAGGAAAAGGAACATAAGTAGACAACCAAAAACAAAGACGTCATGAAAGTGGCCGGTAAGCTTAAAGCCTTTAACCAAATTGGGAGAAGAAAAATCATGGATGCCAATTCTGTTGTGTTTGAAATAATTGGTATATCTTGTTTTTTCTTTTGCTTTGAATCTCGACCTATTTCAAAAATTTCATCCAGATTCCAACCAAAATGTTCCAATTCCGTTCCAGCTAAATATTGTTTCGTTCTGCTTCTTTATTTTTTAAAAAAAAATTCTTCAGTTTTACGATATCAATTTTATCTCTCAATCAGATCGTTGGATCAGACTAAAATTTTACGAAGAGTCTCATAACTTATTTTTATATCTCATGTTAAAATTTTAGGACAATCAAAGTTTAAAAAGGTCTTGCAAGAATATTGATGATGAGATTTTCATGATTTTGTTCAAATTCATAATTTTGTTCAAAAATATCATTTTATTGTATTCTGTTTTTAGATTGAGTTTTTTCCAACTTCATCATTCAACAATCGATTTATTGAGAATTGAGTTTCATAATTTGTTTTTATTTGCTTTCTTTAGCGCTATCATGGTCTTATAACTTGGATCACAGATTCAGAAGGTTAACTCAGATTGACTCGAGTCGATCCAATATATTGTCGTCTTAGTATATATTTTTAAAAAAGTTCTCTTTTTAAATTTTTTTTTTAGTTAAACTATATTTTTATCAGTCGTACATATTATATTTAAACTTGTCAAGTTGATCGGGTCATATTAGCTTAATTTTTATTTTTTTACTTGTATTTGAAATTTAAATGATATAATTTCAAGTTAATTTATTTTTGAATTGAATTAAAATTAAATTTATTAAATTAATATTTTAAATTATATATATATATATATATATATATTAATAAATAATACAACCTCGAAACGATATACAAAACACTCCAAAACCAAAATATACTATTTTAAATAAATAAAACAAAACACCAATACAAAAAAAATTTAATAAATATAATTTTGAGCTTATCTAATTAAGTCCAAATATAATATGCACAAAATACAAAATCACAAGTCCTTCTCATATATCCATGGATGCATGCATGCACACTGAATCAAATCCTAGTCAACTGAGACTTTTACTTCTACATCCATTCCCCTGTATATATAATTCCGTCTCTCATCTCAAACTCACGTCAATGCAATTAATTTTGTTTTCCAAGTATTCAATGTGGGCCCTTTTGAGAGAGTGTTTAAAAATGTTTTTTCTTTAATTATTTAAAATTATATTTTTATAATTTTTTTATATACTAATATTAAAAATAATTTTTTTAAAATAAAAAATATTATTTTAATATATTTCCAAATAAAAATATATAAAAAATAATCAACTGTTGTCATGTTCTCAGATATTTTATTTGTAATTTTATGTCCGTGTCAATGTAAATATTTGTCTTATAATATTAAATTAAATAGTACCTAGCCATGAATTAATTATTTATTAGGAAAGATATTAACTGTCATTAGTTGCTTTTAATTAGTTCATATTATGCATTTCTTTAATTGAACTATGAGGGATGATACTTATTTATTTATTAGATTTAACCCTCTTTTTTTTTTTTAGTAATGTGCCGCGTATATATACAGTGAAATTTGACTCCGTACCCATGGACAATACTGTGATTTAATTTTCTTTTTCTTTTTCTTTTGGAGAAAAAAAGGCGGTTTAAATAGCTAGATTAATTAGCGGTAGTTGCGCTGCCAATCCTTGACGGCACGTAACAAGGAGTGAAGTCAACCATGTGGCTCGAAACGACGCCATTTTCTTTTCTCACGTCAAAGTGCACGAGACCCCATGCTCACCTACCCTCTAAAACATTATTAATATGGCTCTTGAATTTGTAAGCACAATTGTATATGTTCTCATGTACTGTTGCTTAAAATAACATTGCTAAGTATACTTTCTCTTTAAAATCGGATCTTACATACCGATATCCCTAACCAATGTATTTATGACAATTGCTTTGTTATGGTCCCCATGAAAATATAATTTGAATACGAGCGATATTGACCCTACCCGGCCTGACTTGAATGGATAAATATATTTTTGACTCAATAAATAATAGTTTTTTTTTTAGTTTAACGTGGGTATTCGTCTCAGCTTTCGCGCACCTCGACTAATCCCATGGGCCCTGAAGTTAACGATCATGTAAGCCTCCAGTGGCCATCATATGAGCAACCACAGGGCTCGAACCTGAAATCACAGAGGGAGCAAACCTCTTGGTCCCAAGTTCTTATCACTGTACCACCACCTAGATGGTTATAAATAATAGTTTTTGATACGGAAATGTACTCACTTCTTAGGCTAAACTTGAAAAAAAGTAGCAAATGAAATAAAATGTCAGGTTGCATGTAATATTTATTTTTTGTTTTTTCTTTAATGAGAAATTCCACTCTACTAAAACCAATAAATATAAATCTTGATTATTAATTTTGAGAGATATAACTTGATTGAACAGGTGTTTTTACTACTAGAATGTGGAGTCAATAAATACCTTAATCATATGCAACGTCGTCGGTTGACTTGTATGCTATTCCCTTTTTCTACTATATATTGATCTTTCATGAAAATGATATGGTAGATCGATTATATTAACATGATAGTCGCATGGTTTGGTTTGTCTATTTGTCCTATATATCTAGGATGTGTCTGATTTTTATTTTTATTTAACCTATCAAAATTATAATAATTACCCTAGCATGGTTGACGGGTGTCTTCTTTAGATAAAGCCAAAAGAAAACCCAAACAAGGAAGAAAATAAAATATGTACACCAGGTGGTGCCTTCCCACCAACTGTGCACGTAATGTTTCAAATATAAAATTATACCTTGAGGAATCATTCAGCTTTTTCTCTTTTTTTTTTCTTTTTTTTCTTGGCAAATTCAGACACTTGATCACCTTACTTCCAACTTTTACAGTTTGATAACGGATCGCCACTCGGATTTGAAAATAAAAATCAATATAGAGTATACGATATTAAAGCGCGGTTTGAAATTACGGGTATTTTATGAATATTATATATGGTGGTGACCCTAAAATCTTAATTACACGTCGAATATTATATGATTTGATGGATGCTGGCTGCCATCAGATAAGCAAGAGGGTTTGAAAGAAAGGGGAAAAAAAAACATTTCTTGCGATGAATCTTCTGTCCATGGATATGCACGAGTCAATTCTATAATATTATGCCCGTTGTATTAAATTAACGAAAGAAAGCTTAATTTTTTCATCGAATCTTTGTATACGCCAAATGGAGTTTATAGCAGATAATTAATTAATCTAGCATATCCAATCACAAGGTTAAGAAGTGCATGGAAGAAAGAGAAATTTAATGGATGGTTCAAATCTAACTATTGAAAGAACATCTCAAAGTCAAGTTACATGAACACTTCAATTTCAAGATAATATTTATTAATTACGGAATAAAAAAGTAAAATCTGAATCCTTTCTTGAAAAAGATGAAAATATTTATGATGTCAGTAGTGTTGTTCTATTGATTATTTTGAAATAAACTTCCAAGCCTTCGTGTGTGGATTTCTATACCTCCTTTCCCCCTAACATATCATAGAACAATTAAAAAAGTTGTAGTTGAACTATCTAACAGGTGGGTCAGTGATAAAAGCTTGGGATTAAAAAATTTGTTTTTTTTATGGTCTCAGATTTGAGCCCTGTGGTTGCTAATATAATGGTCACTGGAGAATTACATGGTCGTTAACTTCAGAGCCTGTTGGATTAGTCGAGGTGCGCGCAAACTGGTCTAAACATCCATATTAATAATAATAAAAAAAATCTAGTTGATAATGATATATCTGCTAGTTCAATGTTTACGTTAAGAGTTTCTGTCTTTCCAAAAGGAATATGAATCGTGAACATGCCTTCAAGTTCTAAATTATATTTTTATGACCTATTTCAGTGAATTCCCATCCATGGCAAATACCAACGGTTCTCTCCTTCTAGAAACCTTGAGAAACACTGTTTTATTGAAAAAAAAGTTGAGAGATGAAGATACAATTCATGGATATTATCTAATCTTAGATGGTTTCATCATAAAGATTATTCTTTATTTGTTCAGGTTGCATCTCATTCTAGAATTATCGGAGATATCTTGAAATAGTGAAGGATTCAGTCACCTCCCTCCAATATAGAGGCGCTGGTGGCACACTTCATAATCATAGATATCGAACTCCCTGGCAGTCAAAGCTCCACGAAAAGTCTCCAAAACAAAGCCCTGATGAAGCCTGTCGTTATCATTTTTAATTGCCATCCAACCCTTTTTATAGTTTCGACACCTTGTGAAATGAAGAACCTCTGGAGTCTCCACCATGTTATCTCTCATGGCGCCATCACGAGACGCGCATTAACAAGTCCAAATTTAAAATATAATATGAACACATTAACGATCTTTTTGACAAAAAAAAACAAAAAAACGAGCTTAACTTTTAATTTAATGTCAGACTGGGCTGAAAAAACAATAAACATGTCGCGCGGGCCCTGCCTTTTATTTTTTACATTTCATTACGTTTTTTTTTTAATTTAGTTAATATTTTTAAAAATCTTATAATACTTCAAGCATATTATTGTAATTTATCTTTAAATTCTTTCCTGTTATATTTTATATGAATAAGCTGTATTCTTATTATATGTGTTTGTTATTGATAACCATAATTAATCCTTAAAATAAAATTTGATAACCATAATTAATCCTTAAAATAAAATAAAAAAGATAATATAAATAAAATATTTGCATATATATATATATATATCTGTTTTTTTTCTCTAGAAATATTAGCTTCTTGTGTTAATATTTAATTATTATTTATAATGTTTTTAATTTATTGATTTATGTTTTTTTAATTTATTTTATTAAGTGTAAACATATTATTTTTATTTTCAATTAAAAAAATTATTATGCTAAAAAATATATTTATTATGCTGATATGTTTCTTTGTATTATAAAATAACCTAAAATCTTATTTGCGGGTTATAAAAATAAACAGTAAAATATTATTGGAGTAGGTGTAGTAAATACTAAATAAGATGACTTGAGATGTGTAAATGAAAAACTAAAGAAGTCCGACAGAGATGACATCATTTCAAAGGTCCAGTCACTAAAGTGGACCCCACATATCAGCATTTGTCTAAGGTCGTTGACCAACTGATTCACCATGGACCCCACTCCGGCACCACAAACACTACCCTCCAGTGTTTTCTTTCTTTATCAAAATCAAATCCCTCGCCTCAAAACTCTTTTCATTTTTCTTTTGTTTTTTGACAAGTTTTTTTTTTTTTTTCCTTAATTCCACTCCTATTTTGCTTTCTCTGTACTCGAAAATATATCCCACGAGCAAACGCACAAAACAGTGAACCGCGTAAAGCGCGTGGAATATTTTTTGTGTGAATTATTTATCATCCTTTTCCTTTTCCTTTTCTTTTTTTTAATCTTCGGTCTCTCTTTTGTCTGCAAAATAAATCATTTTGTTTAATATTAACCAGGTCATTGCCCAAATGCCGCTTCAACAAAAAAAATTTAAATATGAAAAAATAATATTTAAATTATCAAAAATTTATAGTATTGTTATTAAATTTATTACAATAGTTAAAACTTGTAAATTTTTTACTTAATTTAAGTTTTAAATTAAATTATATAGAAATTATAAACTAGGTAAATTCAAAAAAATATATCAAAGAAAAAAATAAACATATCAGATTCATCCAAGTAAACTCGTCAAATCCGTTATTAGAATTATAGATTCCACTAAGAGTTAAATTTTTTAATTTATTATATAAAAAAATATATAAAAAAAAGATTCACTTGATACTGAAATATAAAATTTAATAAAAAAATTTAATATTAAATAATAAAATTTAAAAAAAAACAATAAAAAAATTATAGGTCAACTTTTTTTATTTTTCTACAGGGCAAACAACTTGTTGTGTACTCCTTTTATTTTTTTTAAAGATAAACAAACACAAGCGTCAGGTCGTCTACCCCCCACCCGACACTCGGTTAACATCACATATTAACCGATTGAACTGCAGAACAAATATGTTGTCATATAATTAAAATAATATATTAACTTGGTGCACTCTTTATATGAATAACCAACCCAAATTCTTTTAGTTGTTTTTATTTTTTTATTTTATTTTTTTAACTTTGTAGGCGCATCTGAGGTTCATTCTTTAAATGAAAAATAAATTTATCTCCAAGAACCTTATTATATAGATTATCTATATATGAATTTATAAATTCATGAGAAATTTTCTAGTTATAATTTCAATTTGAAATTGGCATTATAATATGTATAAAAGAATCAAATAAGTTAATACCTCATAGATTTATCATTCGTTGTTGAAAAAAAGTGTGATGAATAAAAAAGAAAAATCTCCATGAATTAGATATTTTACTATATATTTACAACATTCGCGAATATATTCAAATATCGATCATTAGCATGATAGGATATTTTATATACAGTTGTCGTTAAAAAAAAAAGTGTGTGCACTGTTAATTAAAAAATCATTGCAAGATACTTAAATATATTCAAATATATAATTAGTTCGTAGACACTAGGGTACTTTGTTTGTAAATATTAAAAATTATAAATATAGTTAATGTTGGACTACTGAATATCATACTTGCAGTGAAAATTATAAAACAAAATTATTTGAAAGTTCTTAGGATCTCATTAGACAAATTTAGTATTGTTTAGTGATTTATTACCTGAAGATCTAATATTCATTGGCTTTGAATAATTTTTTAAAGGTTGGATTGTCACAAACCACAAGTTGTCCAATTCTTCGGCCTTCAGCGGTAATTCACACAAACCACCAGTGAAAAATCTCCTAAATTCCTATCTAGGAGAGAAGGATTGTTGTGCGTAGAGTGTTAACTCTTTATTTTATGGCTTACGTGATTTTTCTATCTAACAAACAACCTTTTAAAAAAATAAAAAGCATCGTTTTATATTTATAGAGAATCATGAAAATACTATAAATAGCTAAATATTTGTTTTCCTCTTAAATAATATCCATATATAATTAAAGATAATTTTATAAATTTAATCAATTAAGTCTCTACTTGATTATTCTAAAACTAGAATTATAATCCCTGAATTAAATACATTCCAGTGCTTAATTTCTAAAATTACTTTCAATCAAGTCACACTTAATTAATATCTCAGTTTAATTTATGATAAATGATTTTTGATGTGTGTGACTGATTAGTTCCTAAATATAAATTATAATTATAAATAAATATTATTTTGATATGTTTTAAAAAGTAACTATTACCGAAAAAAAAATTCTTAATTGATTAAAGTTGTCTGGATTGTAATTGAGTAGCAGCATATGAAAACTATGAGCATATATAACTAATATCACGCACATGTATGATGTGCATAGCAACCACATAATTAGCAACATAATTGCACTATTAAGAACAACAGAGAATCTTTAAATATGAGATGCATATTAACCATAATTAGCAACATAATTGCACTATTAAGAACAACAGAGAATCTTAAAACAGGATGGAAACATACACCAGCCTTCCTTTATGTAGTCTTATCCAACAACATTGACCCACATGATGATTTTGTACTTTGAGTAATGGAGCGGCTACGTAGTCAACGTTCCCATTCTCCATGCTTTAACGCATCAAACTGCTTTTCTTCCATTAGTGCCATTCATTCCATGCTAATTGCTACCTAGCATTATAAACCGTATGTTTTGCAGTCCACATGCCACCTGCGCGCGCGTGGTATCACATGCTCCTTGTCGTTTTGCTTCAAAAATTCTTATCAGCCAACAAACTCTTTGACTTGCGCCCGGAGGGGAGGGGAGGGTGGGGGGAGAGACAGAGAGAGAGATTTCCCCGCCTTCACATGCAGAGTTCTTCTTTTTTATTTACTACTCCTATTCGAGGCTCTCTCTTCCTTTTCAATAATTTTTTTTTAGTGTCCGGCCAGCTTGCGCGCATCTCGACTAATTCTACGAGTCCTGAAATTAACGACCATGTAAGCCTCTAGTGACCATCATATGAGCAACCACAGGGCTCGAACCTGAGAGCACAAAGGGAGCAAACCTCTTGGTCTCAAGCAGAGGCGGAGCAAGAAGAAAAAAGTAAGGGGGGCCAAATTAAAAGAAATATTTTAAAAAAATTAAAATTTTAAATATTTTACAAAGGGAGAGGCTGGGAAAAATTTCCTTGCAGGGGCCCGGGCCCCTGCCAGCCTCCTCCTGCCTCCGTCACTAGTCCCAAGCTCTTACAACTGGGCTACCACCTAGATGATTAATTATATATCTTGCTGGTTGCCTTTATTTATTTATTTTAAATAAAACTTTTTTTTTTATCAAATGTAAAAATATAAAGCTGCCAAGTAATATTTTAAATAAAACTTACTTTAAAAGGTAATTCCTTTTTTTTTTTTTTGTGGGTTTGGAGATTAGAACAAAGAAGAGTGAAGATGAATTCGTGTTTCATCATCATCGATCATGCCAGGACAAATACAACTTTCGATCTCACCCTATTTATTGCTTGATTCAATCCTAGCTTTCCAAGTTTTGATATTGATAAGCCACGAAGATCTCTACTTGTGCCTATCAAGAATCCAAAGTTCATGTAGCTGTTAAGGATTTAATGGAGTTGAATTAGTCCATTGTGGGTGGTGTCCGACACAGGCAAGTAGAAGAAGGAGTCAAGTTTTGTTAGCTAGTGTTTTGTTATTTGAATAAGTGCCGACAATATAGTTGGAATCAAATATTGTTACCGAGGTCAATTTGCATTAATAAAAAACCAATGATTAAAAAAAAAAAACAATTAAATCAGAGTTGATAATTGAGTTTCATAAAGGTAAAATTGCACGAAATTGAAAGTTGAAAAACAATTACAAGTGTAAAATCAAGAGATTAGAAATTAAATTGAATTTTAATCAAATCCCGGATTAAAACCTAATTAACATAGGGTTATCTAAATGACGTTACTTCATTTAAATAAAACAGTGCATTTTGACCAAAACAGTTTGTTTTGATTCATAACAACGTCGTTTTAATTAGTCTTGGACAAAACAATAGCTCCCCAGAAGAGCTTGGTTCTGTCACCACCTTACAAGGCCTATTTCTCCCTCATCTCTTACCCAAACAAGACAAGAAACATACACTCTCACAACCTGCATTTTGCATTTTTACCCAGACAAAACAAAGGCTCTTTTACAGCCCTGAAGGTGCTGCTATAAAAAGCCAAAACCCACACCTCGACCAGTCATGTCTGCCAGTGTACTTCCTTTGTCATCTCTGAAACACTACAAAGGCTGATCCTTAATCTCGACGGATGGCTTGGATTCATTGATCGAAATCAAAGGGTAAGGATAGCCCAGCTCATGGCCTCTAACTGATCCCCATTGCCCTTTAAAATCCTATGACAAAGGCCATAGAGGGGGGGAAATCTGGAAAACTATATACTCTCATATTGCCAAACTTAAAAACTCAATAATTTTTTATGTCGAGTTAATGCTCAATTTGGTAAAATAAAATTTGATTTTATTGATTTAAACCAATAAAAACTTTCAGGAACTAATTTTAAATGGAAAAAACACTTTGTTTTTAATAGATTTATTATCATTTATTGAAACATATAATTATCAATTTATTTTATTCAATACACGTATAAACTTTTTAGTTTATAGTAAAAATTTTCCTGCTGGTAGAAAAATATTAACAACGCCAATACTTTGTTTTTTGTATTGAGAAAAAAAACTCAATCTCATAGTATAACACGAGGAATCAAACTATCAATCGTTATGTATTAGTTATTTGACCCGCGCTATGTAGCGGGTTGGATAATTTTTTTGGCAAAAAGAAAAAATATATATAACCTTTCAAATGTGTGTTTTTTTTCTTAAAAATTCTAATTATAAATTTAAAAGCCGATGCATGCATTTAATTAAATACATCAAGAACCATCTATGCCAATAAATGCAAAAAAACAAAATGTTAACACGTCAATTCTACTCATCTCGCTGCAGGTTGAATAATTTTTTTTCTAATACAAAAAAATTAATGTGTAGGTGTTAATAACACTTTTTTTGACATCGAGTAAAAAATATAATTGTGAATCAAAAGGTTAATGCTTATATATAATAAAATATAGTAAATATCATATGTGTATAATAAAAACATGTAAGATCTCAAGATAATTTTTAACGTAGTAGAAAAATGGAACGATGTTGCAATTACTATAATGAAACACCATTTTTTTAGTCTTTGTATAATGATTTTTCAAAAAAAAAAATATAAAGAAAAAAAATAAAGATAAGAACAAAAAGAATGATATAAATAGGCCAAGTGTAAAATGAAAAATATTCAAAGTGTAAAAAATAATATTTTTTTCCAAAAAAATGTAAAAAATAAAATGAAAACATATAAGAAAAAAATTAAAATAAGAAAAAAAAACTGGTGATAAATAGGCAAAGCGTAAAATGATTAAAATATCAAGTACAAGGAGAAAAAAATATAAAAACAACTTATTTTTTTTAAAAAATAAAAAATCATAATTTTTCCATCATTATAGTAAATTATTGGTAAATTTTACAATTATATCATTTCTATACGAAAATATTAAAAGTATAATTTTTAAAGGTAAAATTATCATGCAAAACAAAAACTCGCCCATTTGGGCCCGGGCTTTTCTCAAAAAACCAAGAACACCTACTCGCTCGCGCCAAGCCGCCAACAGCGGGAGAAGACAAGAACACCCTCACTCCAAAAGAGACAAGGCCTCTCCATCCAAATCCGACCCAGCTAACTCATTTTCGTTGACCGAACCACTTTCCTTACCGTATAAAACCTAAACCTTCATTCATCACTCCGTCAAAAACTAACCAGTCTGGCACTTTGCCACGTGGCGTGCCCAAACTAAGACCCCGCATACTATCCTCTGGCCAGCTTACCTGGAGCCCACGCCTCACACCTAGCTAAAAATGGCCAGGTGTAACCGTCAACCAAAAAAAAAAAAACAACTGTACCCAACAGATCACCCAAACAAAAAAACAAAATTCAAATTCACTCCCTCAAAAACCCGTCTCTCCCTCCGTGTGCATATATGTGTGTGTGTGTACAAAGAAAAGAAAAAGGAAATCAAATAAACAAGTCTCCTCTCTGTCTTCCCTTTAGTTACTTTCTCTCTCTTTGAAACTTGAAAAAAAAGAGAGAGAAAAAAACAAATTCATTTTCTTTGATTTTCTGAGCTCCCAAACAGAAAGTGGAAGAGAGGGGGAGGAGACTATCAAATGTGATGGGAAGTGGACTCTCCACAATCTTCCCTTGCTTCAAACCGCCAAACAACAATCAACAGGACTTGATTTTCACTGCTTCTGAGCCGTTAGATGAAACCCTAGGTCACTCCTTCTGTTACGTCCGATCTTCCAACCGTTTTCTCTCCCCTACTCCCTCCGATCGCTTTCTCTCTCCTTCTCACTCTCTCCGTTTCTCCCCGACCCGGCCGGTACCCGAAACCGGTTTCAAGTCCATTTCCGGCGCTTCTGTTTCTGCCAATACTTCCACTCCTAGAACTGTCCTCCAACTTGACAATATCTACGACGATGCCGCTGATGTTATTAACTCTTCTAATAATAGTGGCGGTTTTGTTACTTCTTCTAGTGGAGGTGTAAGGGTTAATAACACTGGCAGTATTGTGAATAATGTGACTGGTTTTGAGAGCACGGCGTCGTTTAGTGCGTTGCCGTTACAGCCAGTGCCACGTGGAGGGGAGGGTTTTTTTATGTCGGGTCCGATCGAGAGAGGCGCCCTGTCCGGTCCGCTTGACCCGAATACTGCTGGAGCAACCGATGGGAGTGGCGGGCGGGTGCATTTTTCTGCTCCACTTGGTGGCATTTATGCAAAAAACAAAAAGAGGAGGGGGAAGGGTATTTCGAGGATTAAAAAGGCGATTTATCGGAATATATCTGAGAAGAATCGGCCGTGGGTTGTTCCGGTGTTGAATTTTGTGAACCGGAGGGAAAACTCGGGGATTGAAGAGGAGAGGGAGGGGAGAGAAGAAGGTGACAGTGTGCAGTGGGCATTAGGGAAGGCAGGAGAGGATAGGGTGCATGTGGTTGTATCCGAGGAACACGGGTGGTTGTTTGTTGGGGTTTATGATGGGTTTAATGGACCTGATGCGCCGGAATTCTTGATGGGGAATCTTTATAGAGCTGTTTTTAATGAACTTCAAGGTTTGTTTTGGGAGGTTGCTGGAGAGGAGCCTCAAGAGACTATTCACGCTGAGGGAATTGAAAGTAAAACTGACCCATTAATGGAAAAGAGTGGTGCAAGTGACGTGAAGGGTTCAATTGTGATAAGTGAATGCAATTTGGTGTCAAAAACAGATCCTTTAGAGGAAGTTTGTGTTAAAAAGGATGGCGATGGTTTAATTTGTGGAATGGCATCTAATGTGGTCAATCAGGATAGAGTGAAGAGGGTTACGTTTCAACCAGAGGAGACGGAGGGGACAGCCAGTACCCGGAGTAGGAGGTTATGGGAGTTTCTAGCGGAGGATGATATTGAAGATGGGCTTGATCTTTCGGGGTCAGATAGGTTTGCTTTTTCTGTAGATGATGCAATTAGTGTTGGTAATGCCGGGTCACCTGTTAGCAGAAGGTGGTTATTGTTGTCAAAATTGAAACAAGGGTTGTCGAAACATAAGGAGAGGAAGTTGTTTCCATGGAAATTTGGATTGGAGGGGAAGGGGAAGGTGGAGGTGGAGGTGGAGGTGGAGAGTAGTAAAGTAGAGGAAAGGGTTTTGAAGAGGAAGTGGAAGGCAGGACCGGTTGACCATGAGCTGGTTTTGGGGGCATTGTCGAGGGCATTAGAAGCGACTGAATTAGCGTACTTGGATATGACAGATAAGGTGTTGGATACCAATCCAGAGTTGGCATTGATGGGTTCATGTTTGTTGGCTGTGTTGATGAGGGATGAAGATGTGTATGTGATGAATGTGGGTGATAGCAGGGCAATTGTTGCACAGTATGAGCCACAAGAAGTTGGTTCCAGTGTGAATGAAAATGAACTAAGCACAGAGGCAATAGTTGAAACGAGATTGACTGCATTGCAGCTATCTACTGATCACAGCACAAACATTGAAGAAGTAAGTTTTCGATTCTGGTAAATTGAATTTACTTTTTTGTTAGAAATAGTTGAATGCTTTTGTTGATCACTTTACATTGGTAAGAATTCCATGGTGGGCGGGGTTTGTCTGTTCATTAGTCTATAAGTTTATTTTTTCATTAAACAATGGCTGGTGCTTAGAATCAGTATGAGATATTGTCTTGACTATTCATATATGTACTGGGACTTTCACTTGCTTTTCGTCACCATAAACTTCAAGAAGTTAAGTGCAGAGGTGTATAGGTAATTTGCTTTAGACGCTCAAGCTGATCAATAAGTTACATGCTTGTATGGCAATAGTTGATGCCTTCAACATTATATGAAAGTTTGAGAGCCTTGCTATTTAGCATAGAGAATTAAGTATTTGAACTTCCTTGCTACGACTTTGCTGGTGCTTGAACCAAACGATTATTTTATCTGTCTTGGTCTGGAAGGATTAAAGTATGTTTTTGGTATTTTTGATATTTTTTTCTGGTAGCATGAAGATTTGCCACTTGTATATTCTTTCTGTGATGAGCGATGAATATTCATATTTCTGCTACCACCAAGGAGAAAAAAAGAAGAAGAAGAAAAACAGATCTTTCATCATGCATGTGCATGCTTGCTTTGTGCATTTTGTCTTTCATGTGCAGTGCAATTATAACTTTTGTGATCTTCATTGTTTTGTGGGCCTTGTTGTTGGTAGATGAAGCGGCTGATAAGTTTTCATCTTTGCTCAACCTATGCAGGAAGTCATTAGAATCAAGAAC
Source organism: Populus trichocarpa (assembly GCF_000002775.5). Classification (NCBI taxonomy): domain Eukaryota; kingdom Viridiplantae; phylum Streptophyta; class Magnoliopsida; order Malpighiales; family Salicaceae; genus Populus; species Populus trichocarpa. Next base: position 11,920,637 of record NC_037285.2, on the reverse strand, counting down.
GAGCACCCAGACGATAACCAGTGCATTGTGAATGACAGGGTGAAAGGTCGTCTGATGGTTACCAGAGCGTTTGGGGCAGGATTTCTGAAAAGGGTACTTGAAATAAACTTTTAATGTAGATATTTTTATCTCGGTTGAGGATCGTGTGTTATCGATACTTATTGACTCACAACAATTTATGTCGGCACAGCCCAAGTTGAATGATGCCTTGCTGGAAATGTTCCGAAATGAGTATATCGGTACTGCACCGTATATATCCTGTTCACCTTCTCTTCGTCACCATCAACTGTGTCCAAGAGATCAATTTTTAGTTCTCTCATCTGATGGATTATATCAGTATCTGACCAATCAGGAAGTGGTTTCTCATATTGAGAGTTTCATGGAGAAGTTTCCAGATGGAGACCCTGCACAGCACCTGATAGAGGAGCTTCTTTTTCGTGCAGCAAGGAAAGCTGGTAAACCTGGTTATCTTTTTGGTTTATATCAATTGCTTGATATTCACATCCGCTTTTGCTTGTCTATAAAGGGGAAAAACATCTATTTCCCAGAAAGCCAGGTAGCAAAATGTGGGGTACCTGCTGTCCCATACACAATTAAAAACTTCCCCATAATAATAAAGTGGAAGGTGATATTGCATGGTTATTCCTGCTGTCCCACTTGTGTGATTCTGCAATTTGTGATGCAGATATTAGATCGACTTTCCTTTTGTCTAGGGACCAACCTTCATTCTTCTTGGTTTCCTGTTCTGCCCCGGGAAACCTTATTTTTCTGCCCTAAGGTCACTTTCTGCCATATAAAATTGTTGCATCACAGCAATATTTGACCATCATTGGTTTCTTATTTGCTGTTAGAAGTCTAGCTGACTTCTGTTGTTAGATAGATATTTAATTTGCAAATGACATGCTGCAACCTGGGTCTTCAAGGGGGAGTGTGGTTGTCCATCCAAGTTCGTTATTAGATGCATGCTATTTCTGGGGATTTATTTTGAACAATGTTTATTCATGTCGCACAAGTAAGACCGGTGCATTCTATTCTTCATGTTTACCTTAGTTTAAGCTTTCCAGATGTTTGAGCAGTGCTGATTTTCATCCTCCATGGATTGTCTGCAGGGATGGATTTCCATGAATTACTGGACATCCCACAAGGAGATCGCAGAAAGTACCATGATGATGTTACTGTTATGGTGATATCGCTTGAAGGAAGAATCTGGAAATCATCAGGAAAGTACCTTTAAAAGTCTTCGTACTTTGGGCGATGTCTCAACTGCTGATGACCTTTCTACACTATTTGGGATGGAGTTTCAATTCTCCGGTCTAGTTTTCTGTGAGCAGTTTAGAGAGTTTCAATTCTGACCCATTTTTGATGGCTCATAGAACCTTACTTGGGGTGGTATACAGTATAACAGGGGTAAAGTCCCAAATGATTTGGGCAAATACTAATGCTAGGTGTCTGTCAATAGCTCGGTAGATGTCCTGAGGATAAAAAGCAATCAGGCAAAACAATGGATGGGGGTTAGCAACTGCTCTAGGAATTAAAAGAAAAAGAAAAGTCCTTTTTCCTTTTTTGTTTAGGCACAGATGTTTGCATAGGTGGAGGCTCACTCCATTCATAGTTGCCTTTATTTTTCTTTCTTTTCATTTTTTCATTTCTTTTTTTTTTAAGAGCAAAAAGAAGGGGGGGAACGTTTGTAATATGGTGAGGGGTATACTGAACTAGAGAACGTCCTGGTTAAAGGTGAGCTCTGTAATTTTGAAGGTGGATCTTCCACCTCTGCGGTTTAAAAAGAAATGGGAGTTTTCTTCTCATACCCTTGTGTGGAATTTTATGATCTTCTGCCTTTACAAAGAAATGGGTGTACATTGCCATACTTATCAGCACAACTACCCCTAAAAGCTGCAATTACAGTATTAAATAGCCATGGATGTAGTAGGAAGGTAGTTGTATTTCTGCGGATATGCATTAGGGTGCTAGAGTTGGCTCAATAAAAATTCTGATCTGAATCATTTAGCGTTCAAAGAATGTTTGGTTAGATTATTATTAACCATTTTTCTTATCTTGATTAGGGTTAATTGATCTATTTATCGAGATATATCGGGTGTCTTTTTAGTTAATTTATCCTTGGTACATTTATATTTTCTCCCATATGAAAAAGGCCTTCATCACTTCCTATGGATGGTTTTATGTCTCCCGAAATCATTAGATGAAGGAAATCTGTAATTGTGTTGGTTACAAATTAACTATAATAATGCCTAAAAGTAAAATTTTTTTTGAGAATTTATTCCATCACTTTTTAAATTAACTAATTACTCTATAATTGTGTTGGTTACAAATAGTGTAGTGCAGCTGCGAATTCAATAAGTATCATTACCTTAAAGAAATAAAAATATATTTTTCAATTCGTAACATTATAAGATATACTAGTAGTACTTAGGGTGATCCAAAAAACCGACTAAACTGAAAAAACAAAAAAAAAATTAATTAAAAAAACCAAACCGAAAAAAAAATTGAATTAATTGATTAGAAAATAAAAAAAAACTGATTTGGTTTCGGTTTTAAAAGTTTGAAATTGATTGAACTGAACCGGACCGGTTTAGTTCCAAGTTTCAACCCCACTTCAAACCTAAATATAAAAAAATTATTTTTTTATTGAAACCCTATTCTTCTACTTTTATTTCCTTTGCAGTCAACTCTCCCCTCCCTCATTTTCTGCTCACATTTCCCCTACATGCCCCCTTCCCTCCACCCTCCCCTCTCCTCCCTCTCTTTCCTTTTCTCTCTAATTTCTTAGTTTTGTGTGACTAGAGATGGATAAACTCAAGTATTTTTTTCATTGTTTACTTGCTTGTATTAATTGAGAAAATAGATCTGGGTTTTTATGTTTTTTTTTAATAGGTTTCTTGAATTATTTGTGGATAGATAGAAGAATACTCTAAAAAATCTGCTTTGGTTTCCACACTTGGTTTAATATTGAATTTCTCATTAATTTTGTGTCTGAACTCTGAAGGTGTTTGTTTATTGGACTCACAAAGAAAGAATAACTTGGTTTTCAAGCAGGAAATGCATTTTCTTGTTACCTTTTGACCTCTTTTACTGGTTTTCTGGCTGAAGTTTCACTTGGAAATTATTCCTTTGTTTTGTTATAGTTTGACAGTAAACTTTGTTTGAAATTCTTATTTGATTGTTGATAATTACCTAACTAGCAACTGATTAGTTGGTTTTGAAAGAAAAAAACTGAACTGAAATGGTCGGTTTGAACCGGTAGTCAGTTCGGTTTGGTTTAAAATTTAAAAAAATATAAATTTTGGTTTGGTTAGTTTTTTTGGTTTAAAACCAAACCGAACCGAAAATGATCACCTCTAACTGGTATCATAAAGATTTTCCATGATAATTACCTATAACCAAGCATGATTTTCACCAAAAAAAAAAAAAAATCTAATTATTTCTTAGAAGAAAAAGGATTATATTTATTTATGTAAAAAAAAAAATTCAGTTTTATAATGAGTACACTTGTCGTGTGCATGATAAATCTTATCTTATTAGAAACAACAAAGACCATCTTAGATATATTTCAATAGCATTTATTGGACAATCATAAATATCCAAAATAACTCAAACCAGAGAGCACCAGAGAAGCAACATGATGATGATGATGATGATGATATTTGATATTTTCATGAGGCTAATGTTACAAACTAAAGACAGACAATTTTCAAGCATCTGTAGTTACATTTTGGTTCATCTTTTATGCTATAACAGAAGATGGAATCCTTGATTGCACCCAAAGTAACAAAATCCTCTCGCGATGCCACGAAATGACCAGCTCTTTCTTCACTCTGCCTGAATGGCGCTGCAAGTTTCTTCACATGGGAATCAAAGGAATTGGCTAGTCCTTGGGAGAACTTGTGAGTTCCTGTACCAGTGTGTGTCAGCTGAAAATAACTCGGGCAACTCCTCGCTGCGCTGCACCAACAGACAGTGAGCGGACATTCAAACTCCACTCTTTTACAGTTTTGTGGTGTAAATCTGGGTATAATCCGTGAAGGATTCCCAGATAGAGCAGCTCATGTGCTCTTCCATGAAGATCTCTCTTCCTACAGATATCAATTAAGCACTTACAGAAGGGTCTTCTTGTTTCAATTGCAGCGTCACTGACAACAGCCCTAAACTCCTCTTTCAGAGTCTCAAAGCTAGTCTCTTCGTCTTCAAACAATTTAACAAGGGCAACCAACTTTGGATTAGCTTGCTGCAAACAAGCTAGGACCTTAGCCACATCCTCACTCTCATCACTTAGTGATGCAACAGAGAGCAAGCAACCACAAAACCTATCATCCAACTTAACCCCTCCATCAATCGCAACATTAAAAACTTTAACCAAAGTCAACGATTCTTCTAGCCTTCCCAAAGCACTGAACCAAACAAGTGCTCCCCATTACATTAAGCCCAATACCCAACTTAGACATCTCTTCAAACAGCTCTCCCTCCACTACCATATATATTCAGCATAGCAGTGAAGGTCCCAACCATCTAGCCTTCAGCATAGCAGTGAAGGTCCCAACTATCTGGCCTACATTTCTCTGATCTCTTCATGTCGTCAAACAACATCTCAGCCTACTCCATGAGGCCAAGATCTGTACACATATTCAACAATGTATTATATAAAATGAAATCCGATGGCCAGTTATTCGACCTCAGTAGTTATTTGACCTCAGTCGTTCCCATAATTCCATTGCGTCCTTAGCCCACCTAGCCTTCACATAAATCTTAGTCAGTGCAGTAAGTTTTCTTGTTCGAAAATAAATTTAAATGTAAAAGAACCATATCTAATAATATTGACTCCCACTCAATTTTAACTTAAAAACATAAAAACCTAGAAGTAATAGGTTCAAGTGAATTAAGAAGTCAAAGAATTAAAAAGAAAAAACACAAAAACAAATTTTATTTCTACTGATTCAATTGTATTTTTAGTCGAATGTAATAAAAACATAGCATTGAAAAGGACATCTATGATCCTAAATATAAAAGATGATCTAAAGACATTTCGTGAAGTTATGTCATTTAGGGATGTTGTTTTTTGAAAAAAAGCAATAAAAAATGAAATGGATTCAATATTGTCTAACAATACTTGAGTCCTTGTAGATTTACCTCCAGGTTATAAGCCAATAGAATGCAAGTACGTATTTTAAAAAAATTACGATACTGATAGTTCTATATAAACCTTCAAGGCAATATTAGTTGCCAAAGACTTTACTTAAAAGGAAAGTGTTGATTATTTTGGCACTTATTTGCAGTGGCAAAAATTACATCCATTAGAGTTTTATTTGCATTAACATCAATTTATAAATTGTATGTTCATCAAATGAACATTAAGGCTCCGTTTGTTTGCTGGAAAGTAGTTTTCTTTTGGAAAGTGAATTCCGGGAAAATAAATTATTTTCTGATGTTTGACAGAGTAATGAAAAATAAGTTGGAAAATATTTTCCAGTGTTTGGTTATGTCATGAAAAATGAGCTGGAAAATAACTTATTAATGTTTTATTTTTCTTAAGTTTATTAAAATAATGAGGAACAAATCTTACAAATTAAAAAGTTGAATGAGAATGAAATTGAAAAAAAAATATAATTTCATAAATTATCTCAAATAAAATAAATAATAATCAAAATAATAGAGATCAAATCTAAAAAATAAAAAAAAATGAAAGATGAAGAAATTAAAATAATAATAATTAACATTTCATAAATTATTTCAAATAAAATAAGTAACAATCAAAAGAATGATGATCAAATTTGATACATAAAAAATTTCAATAAAAAAATGATAAGGGAAAAGCAAATAACAATTATAAAAATGAGAACCAAAGTTAATATAAAAGTTAAATTTTAAGAGATAAAATTGAAAAATAAATATTCAAAACAAAAAATATATAGCAATCAAAAGCTTGGGGACCAAATTTGATATAATCAACAAATAATATGATATTTCTAAATTTTTCACAACTTCCGGAAAGTGTTTTCCGCCCAAATTTTCCAGGAAAACACTTTCCTGGAAACCAAGCCAAATTTTCCTTTGACTGGAAAGTGTTTTTCGTTGACCAACTTTTCTAAAGGCAAACAAACACATGAAAGTTTAGAAAGTGATTTCCCGGAAAGTGAATTCCGGGAAACAAACATAGCCTAAGACAACTTTCTTAAATGAAAATTTAAAGGATGAAGTGTATATAGAACAACTTCAGGGTTTTATACTTCCTGAAAATGAAAAAAAATCTGTAAATTGGTAAAGACTTTATATGATTTATAGCAAGCTCTGAAAAAATAGAATGGGAAGTTTGACAAAACAATTTTTTTAAATGGTTTTCATCATAATGATGCCAATAAGTGTACGTATTCTAAATTTACAAAAGATTTTGGTGTTATTATTTGTCTCTATATAGATGACATATTAATCTTTATCACCAATATATTTGAAATAGTTGAACCAAAAGGTATCTCACTTCTATTTTTAAAATAAAAAATCTCTGTGAAGTAGATATAATTATAAGTATCAAAGTTAAAAAACATAATAGTGACTGTGTACCTAATCAATCATATTATATTGAGAACATGCTTGATAAGTTTAAGCATCTCGTATCTCACTTCTATTTTTAAAATAAAAGATCTCTGTGAAGTAGATATAATTATAAGTATCAAAGTTAAAAAACATAATAGTGACTGTGTACCTAATCAATCATATTATATTGAGAACATGGTTGATAAGTTTAAGCATCTCAATATAAAGAAGGCCTATTTGACTCTAGTATGAAGTTAAATGATTATTGTGATAAAACGGTAGCACAACTAGAATATACTGGTGACATTTGAAGTTTTATGTATGATATACATTGTAAAATACTAGATATAATTTTTGCTATATGCAAGTTATTAAGATATACAAGCAAGCTAAATACGGATAATTAGAAGGTTATTGCAAGAGTTTTTGGTTATCTCAAAAGAACGATCAATTTGAGCTTGTTTTATTCTAATTTTTCAATTGTGTTGAAAGGATATTGTGATACAAGTTGGATAATTAGTTCGAGTGATAATAAGTCTATATCATGATGTATGTCTTTTTTACTTGGAGGAGGTTCAATATCTTGAGCATCTAAAAAACAAACGTGCATCTCTCATTCTACTATGAAATTAGAATTTATTGCTATGGATGCTTCAGGTAAAGAAGCAGCATGACTAAGAAATATATTGTTAGATATTAAGTTGTGGCCACAACCTATGTCAGCTATTTCTTTATATTGTGATTATGATGCAACTATGTCTCGAGCTTATAGTAATATTAACAATGGTAAGTCAAGACATATAAGTATTCGACATGGATATGTTCAGGAGTTGATTTCAAATGAGGTAATCACCATTGTCTATGTAAAGTTTATGAATAATTTAGCGGATTTGCTCATAAAAAAACTATATAGAGACATGGTAAGGAAAACAACTAGTGGAATGAGGTTAAAACTCGTTATTAAAGATACTGGTAATGGGAACCTGACTTCGGATTAGCAAGAAGCTTATCTCTAAGTTTAATGGGTAATAACAAGTTATTATTTAGTATTTGTTGAACAATGATAATTAATTTTGGACTTTACTATGGTAATATTCAGTACGTTCTATTACATAAAAGAGGATGAATGTAGGCTCTTAATGGAATTTAAAGTTCGTGTTTAATGCAATAGAGACATTTATAATTCCACCTATATAAATATAAAAGTGGTGCAACTTTTGAGAAGAGTTAGAGTTTTCTCTTCTAAATATTCATGAAAATGATATTTTAGCTGTGACCATAAATAAGTACTAAACAGTTGTAAACCTTTTTAAGAGTTTGGATAGTATTGTGTGTGTGTGGTGTCTTTGATTCCACAACAAAAATTTTGGTTTAATTTGCGGACACCAATAACTTTAGTAGGATTCAAGTTCTAATGCTAATACAAGGTTTAAATTGCAAAATACTTTATTGTAAGCATATTTCTATCAAGTGAAAAAACATTCATTACAAACTAGTGGGGATTGTTGGTGTAGTTTTGAAATGAATAAATAATGAAAAGATATTTATTATATATCGGAAAGAAACACTCTCTCCTAAGTGTTTATAAGTATGAGTTTCTATTGTGTAGTAAATTAAGTGAAAGATATGATGGATGAGCTCTTCTATTGAGTTTTCTAATATTATTATATGAATATTTATAATATCAAAATATGACACTTGACACTTGGGCACATGAAACTTAATATGTCAGCAATATTAATTCTTTTGTAAATTTATTTCTTTTAATTTTCATAATTAATTTTGATATTTGTAATTGTTTTGATAAAATTGAATAACAACTATTCAGTTTAATTTAAAATATAATTATTTTATTAATAGTCATAATGTTTCAAGTCTATATAAACATGTTATTACATAGAGAACATATATACAAAATAAATGTATGTTCTTTTCTTTGTTTTTCCACTTATTCTTTCATAAGTTTAGAGGGGTTAATTGTATTATGAAAGTGTTGTCTCTATATAGGATAAATAAACACCTTAAAAATAGTGTTTTCATGTCTCTAAATCAACTTTTTATTTATTTCTATTTCAAACAATTTCTCTACAACTCATATTTTAAAGACTTCTTTCTCATTTGGGGTCGTGGTTTAATTTGTTTTTTATGAAAAATTAATTTTTTTTGTTTTAAATTAATTTTTTAATATTTTGAATAGTTTTAATATGTTATGTTAAAAATAATTTTTTAAAAATAAAAAAATTATTATTTTAATATATTTTAAGATTAAAAATACTTTAAAAAACAACAATTATTTTTTTTTTTTTTTTTCAAAACAGACTTCATTGTGACATTGTAGAATATGGTTTCGTAGGAAATAAATTCTGGTCTTGATCCAATTGAAGAAAAGATAGTCTTTTGCCATGGTCTTAAGCTATTTCGTATCAGGAGAGCATTTTCTCTAGTTGGTGGATATGGGAATGTCTCGAGAACAGACACAAACTCATCCTCACCAGATCTTCTTTGCAAAGAGTTTCAACTCTTTAATTTGAGGATTGTAAGAGTAAAGAGACCTCGTCAGCCTTTGAAGTGAAAGAACAAGATCTTTTTGGTCTTGTGGGATTGACCCATGTGGACTTGGGTTTGGACAAAAGTTGAGCTTGGTGGTCTTTGGTGGTGAGAGTGGTTGCGCAGAGAGGCTTGAGATGGTCAGATAAAGAAGGGTTTTTCGGGTTGGGTGATTCTGAGAGATTTTGTGATGGTTTTGTAGAGGATGGTGTTTTTGAGGTGGAAGAGTTGCAAGAAATGAGAAGAAAATGGGTCTCTTTGTATCTGATTGTGGTATTGTAAAATGGACATCTAGAGCTGTGGAAAAGACTAGCAGCCATTACTCAGACACGGCGAGCACTCCCTGGTTGAAGAAAATATCTGTGCTATCTATCAGTTGGAGAGAGAGACGTATCTGCACTTTCTTGATATTTTGGACACCTTATCTAAATCTAGATGGATACTGAGGAGTGAAGACGAGAGAAACCCTATACCAGTAGTCTTTACTTTCTCCCCTTCGTTTTTGGCTTTCACCGTGTTAAATTGAGGTTATATATCCGCCTGAGAGGCGGGTAGCCTTCACCAGATGTGCAGTAACAGGGGAGCTCGAAGACTATTCCCGTCCCTGACATGTCAGGGGAAATGCCAACCATATCTCCTTTCTACGAATACAGCTGCTCGCGCAGCTAAAGAGCTAAAATAGAGAGCAACTATCTTGCAATCTCTCTGAAGAAGCAATCTCTCCGAACGTTGTGGGATTGCGAAAGAGGGTGCGTGCATTTTGGCGAGCCAAGTCCCAAATCATCGAATATTGTTTTAGTGCAATTTTTGGAGGAAATCAAAACCGCTGGCCCCAACGAATATTTCTTGGATTCAGATTTCAGACACCAAAATTGGTTCTTCGATTGAACTCTTGTGGTCAAAACATTAATCTATGCACGTGTGTAAGCTTGCTGTTTACAATTATCATGTTCGGTGTCTTCCATATCAAATTCATGTTCCAATGTTGCAGCGAGATAGACATTGTATATTGTCTTACGGACTAAATTATGTTCAAGCAGAGCTAGATGGCCATAGTTATCTTCCGGGCCTGAAAGTTATGGACATTTTGTCAAATAAGATGGTCCACCGTTCAAAGTTTTCGCCTCCGTTTTTCAAATAAAAAATTTGATAATTTTTTTTTTAATATTTTAAAATCATTTTAATATACTAATATCACAATTAATTTTAAAAAAATAAAAAATATTATTTTGATATATTTTTAAATAAAAAAACATTTCAAAAAAATAACACTACTACACTCTCAAACCACCCCTTCATCTATCATCAGGTTGAATCACCATCGTGGTTCATAACCTTAAGAGTACATTTATTTTAGTGGTTGTGGTTGAAATTAAGGTCGAGTATAATCTAATTATGCACAAAATTCAACCATAAAAGCTAGTTTTTCTTGTTTTTTCAAGCTTTTTTGGTGGGCCTTATATACAAAACTCAACATCAACCACAAAAATAAACACACAGTTGGTAAGGGAAAAAAAAAAGAAAAAACAGATTACATATTTATAGAAGTACAATCCCATATTGTTGGCATGCATGTAAACCCAATGGAGCACTAAAAGCTACTTGATACAGGCCAAAAATTTAATTGTTAATTTACTGATAGTGACTATGCCTCTGCAAAACAATTTAACTTTCTTGTCAAACAGTCAAGTTTTCTAAACATCCACAGCCCTTTAATGTGAAGATCCCTTGAAAGTGGAACTCAGTAATCCTTTGACATGACTCTCGACTTGCTTCTGCATAAAAGAATTAGGCAACCTCTCAATTACCTCAGCTCCAAAAGAAAATACAAGAGCCTTTCGAGCTGTCTCTAAGTCAATGCCGCGTGCCTGAAAGTAGAATAGTTGGGTTTCTTCCAGATCGCTGATTGCAGCTCCATGGGAGCACTTGACATCATCTGCAATAATTTGGAGATTGGGTTTGACATTCACAGTTGCACGTGGTTCAAGGAGGAGGCTCCTTGTTAATTGTCCTGCATCTGTCTGCTGTGCATATCTGCAGAATAGAAACATAGGTCTAAGGAAAGGCATACACCAAGCAGGATTAACCATTAAGACGCTTTGTACTATGCTCTATCAACGAGTAAGATGGCATTAACTAAATAGCAGTCCCTACTCCCATTCTTTCCCAATGAAACCCAATGAGGATTCCGTTGGAGTGTTGAAAGAGAGTAAAACTTAAAGTTTGTACCCTCATCTTTCCTTCTCAAGAAGCATGTAACACTGATTTGCAAAATAACACCAACTCTGTAAGTTCTCATAACTGTTTTGAATGAAAATGTCAAGGAGCTTGACAAGCTTGCAGCACCAATTTTGTGAAAGAAATTCAATAAAATTACTGTATTTGAGTTTACATTGCATTAACATATGGTGCAATCATGTGAAACAGTCATAATGGTTAATGCATCCTATTATTTGACCCTAGACCGAAAATGAGTGGCATAGTGATCATGTACCTACAATGCAAATTAATATAAGTTCAGGATATCCGAAACTTCAGGACAGGCATAGTAATGATGCATCAGAAAGATACGGATTGGCAAACAAGAGAAGCAAAAACTATCACCAAGACAATGAAAATCACGAATAACGGTACACAACAGCATTACCTGTTGACCTTTACATTCCCGTCAAAGACAGCTTGTCCTTGTGAATGAGCAACAATACACTTGTGAAGTTGCTGAGAACGACCTCTTGGATGGTCCAAAATTAGCCTGCTATGCAAATCTTGTGTTTGATCACCAACAGACAAGTGGAAGGTCGATAACTCTGTAGCTGTATCTGGACCCAATTGTTGAACATGGAGATTGTGCCTACTCAATTTCCCCCCGGTGCTTACCTCTACAAGCTCATAGGTACTAGCTGCTTCCTGCAAATGAACCACTTAGTCAAAGTTATTGTAGCTGGATAAATTCATCACCTGAAGATTGTTGAATAGACCTGAGAATTAACAGAGGCAAAATATGTACTGGCATTATCATAAGGGTCAGAATCCTCTAGTGACTTAATGAGTTATTTTGAATAACTTCAGCACCACTTCCACAACCAAAGGAGCACATAGAAATTAAGTCCGGCAAAAAATACAAACTGAAATCCTAAGAGCTTAAGTAATTTACAAGCAAGAACATGATTAATTTATAATTTAAAAAGCTCATTGCCATCTCTAGTTTTGAGCAAATTTTAACAGAAGAAATATGTTCCCAAGAGAAATTGCCCAAAAGATAAGCTTCATGATAAACGTGTCAGAAAAAACTAAAAATGGCACAAACCAAACATGAGAAGCACACAAGCAAAACCCTTGAAAAGGAAGCAAACAAAAAAAAAACCCAAAAATCAAGAAAAGAATAGCAAGTACCAACAATCCAGTCAAAATTATATCTGAAAATCAAGGTTTTGAGTGAACATGAGGAAGATTTAAGACATTCCCATGTCTCGTTCCAAAAGCACCGTGTTAAACAAAAGCACAGAACCTAATCAAAATTGTTGTTAACATTTAGCAACATTATAAGCAAAATTAGGATTACATGAAGAAATGCACTTTAAATAACCAGCTATTTTCCACGTTCCTTTTAATTAAGTGAGTTTCTAAAGTCAAGATGTTTAACTCAATCACAAATTTAACCACTCCACAAGACAAGCCCTCTATTTTGGAAATCTATACCAATATTATTTTCAACCTTAACCTCACTGGCTTCACATAAACTGATAAACACAAAAGCAAGGGGTTCCCATAAAACAAGCAATATTTATATATATAAACCATAGATTTCAAAGGCCCACATCATTCTCAGGTAATCCTAAACACATTTAAAGCAAACTCCATCCAGCAGATTAAGATGCTCTAGATTATCAGCATGGAACAACCTAAAAAAAGCTCAAGGTCCATCTTATTTGGTCTTCAAAACAACAAAGTCATGTAGCACAAGATTAAGTTACCCATATAACTGATGTATGTATAATATACAGGCCAATATGAATCCAAATTTGCATCTAGACAACTGGATTTACTAAGCCCATCAACTCTGCACTAGATACAACAACAGGATCCATACAGGAGATATGACTGAGTTTTATGCAGGCCATCAGCTGCATTAGATGTGGGACAAAAATCCATCCTTGTCATTCAACTCATGCATACAAGCAGGTCTTCAGTTTCAGTAAACATCTACAATAATCTCTACCGAATATATGCACCACCAAAATTTATGCAGTTCCAGGTTTACTACAACCAAAAATGAGAATATCAACTAATTAATCAAGTGAACAGAACCACTCCAGATAAATACATACCGAAGGCCCTGAAACCTAATCAGCTTTTTTGTGCCTAAGCAATTTCTCAACTGATGCAACATCCAACAGCAACTCCAAAGTAATCCCAGGCCGAAGACTAGTCATAAGAATTCCCATTTTTGAGAAAGCAGGTTTCCTATTTGCCATTTATCTGTCTTTAAAACACCTCTCAGGACAGATACTGCTTAAAAAAACCATTTGCTCTCTCCTTTTTTTTTTCTTTTCTTGGGGGGTGGCAGTGTAATTTAAGAAGAATGTGATGTATGATTATCAAGAGATAGAATGTGCCAGAGCAATTTGGTGAACAGAACATTCTCCGAACTAACAACGTAGAAAAAAAAAATGAAAAACAAAGATAAAGACCACTCCAGTCCTATTGAATATCAAGAATGAAAGCGGTACTCCTAAAAACACCCAAAGCATTACACTAAAAGGATGCAAAGAGCATTTTCAATCCCACAGCAACTGCCTCAATGAGAAGTGAACTAAATTATAATCGCTTGAATCATTTTATGACATGTTTGAGCAGAAGCAACCATCAGTTTAAATATTTAAGAGATAACATATCTCAAACCACGAGAATAAAGCACAAAAGTAATGGATGGTTTCCTTACGAAGGAAAAGGCCAAGAACTGCCCTCACTCATATCACAGATGTTCAACATGAACTCAAGTAATTTCTTGTGGGTTAGAGTTGAGGGGATGGGCGGGGAGGTGCTTATTAGAAGACAAGAGCTAGCAGAAATAATTTTTTTTGGAAAAGACTCTCTTAAGGAATATGCACTATAGAGATTATCATTAGGGGTGTTCATGGATATAGTGGGTTGGGTTTTGATCATAATTGTATCCAACTCAACTTCTGATATTTTATAAAATATAAACCCGACTCTTTTTTTTTTTTTTGTACCCGAGTGGGTTGGATATATCAGATTGGGCAAAATTTTTTATGGATATTACAAATATCCGCGAGTTTGGCATATTAATTTCATTATTCTTTGATGATCCTAAAAAAAATATTGGGTTGCAAAAAAGCATTGGTTATATGGGTAAGAGACAAAAAATTGATAAGTAATACTTATGTTTGAAGGAGAGAATTGAAGGGAAAGAGATTAAGAGAATGTGAGGCAGCTATGAGTGTGAAGGCAAAAGAGGAGAAAAATTAAGAGAGAGAAGGAAAAATATTATTTATACTTAAAACTAGGGTTACTTACATTGGGTTATACGAGTTGGGTCAGGTTGAGCAGGTTTCAAAAATCCCAACCTGCACCCAACTTGTGATATCTGTTTATTAGTTTTTTTGCCCCACTATCATCCATAATATCCATATTATCCAACTTTGACGGGATAGGTCAGATAATACAAACATTACAGTTGAGCCAATTTTTTTGAACACCCCTAATTATCAGCTTCCTTGTACGAACACAAAACTGTCTCCAGATTAATTGCAGTGAAGTCAAAATTAGTTGAATGAAATGCTTATACAATATACATATTCCCTCACAACATCTGTTAGCAAGAGACATCATTAGTTAACCAACTTTCCCTCGAAGGCAATCCTGCTTCCCATAAGCCCTTGTCTCCTTCTATAAAATTAAAAGATAACAGGGGTGTTCTCTTAAAACAGTCTTTATTCTATTTTTCTAAATCCTATCCTACAGAAGAATAAACAAATTACAAAAAAAGGAATGGTTTATAACAAATTAAAGTATGAAATTGAAAACCATCATTTTGAATTGCATTCGGAAAACACTCAGCCAAACAAACAAAAAGTTAAAGCCAACTTCCTTAACAATGTCCTTTTGGTCCAGATGAAACTTCACTTTAGTATGTCAAAGTTTGCATTATTTAGTATCTCAAACCATTAAAAAAAAGTGTCAAAACATCAAAAGCGGTAATCAAACAATAGATGGCTGATAACAATTCCACTTGCAAGATTTACATGATTATTTGATTTGTGAGATTCTTATTTTAATTGGTGTTCCATGCGAACCTTTCTTTAACTCAGCAGCATATGCAAGTGCAATTGCGTTGAAACATGAACCATTTTATACAGCAATTGATCCATTAACACGTGCATTAAGCTCATTTCCATGTCCTCCTTCAAATTAATTAAATCAAACATACTATGTTTAACAAGTTACTAAACAATAACAAGAAAGCAACAAATACGTAAGAAAGAAATCCAAAAGAAATCACCTGTCGGACAGCAGTCCACTTGATATGAGCAGAATTCAAGGACTGGCTCTGCACATAAGAATGCCTAACCTTTGCTCCTTTCCCGATCACCACTTCTAAAACAGGATTCGCCCAATAATACCTATCATCATTCCCTTCTTTACTCACAAACTCCTCAATTATCCCAACCTCTCCACCCTCCTCCACTACCACAAAAACTCTCGGATTTGAAACCGGTAGCTTTTTAGACCCCTTCTCTCCTCCCTCGACTGAAACATACTTAAAATGGATGGGATTCTCCACTTTAACCCCAGCAGGAACATAAACCACTGTCATATCGTGAGCTCCTAATCCATTAATGGACCAAAACAGATCACCCCATTCAAAATCACCTACAAACTCCAATACCCTTTCGGCAATTCTATCACTAGAATCACTCAACAAACTACCTACATAAACCCCATCAGGCAAAGTTGACAACTTTGACATAGAATTTAACACAAACCCATCAGCAATAACAATACTAGGCAAAAGGGTATCCTCATTAATGCTCGGTAAGTAATCTAATTGTGGTGGTTTAGTGATTGGAACGATTTGTGAAAGCCTAATAAATGAAGTATCAGTGAACCTAAAGGGCTCATCTTTACGAGAAGGCCAAGAAGTAGAGAGGAGAGACTCAGAGGAGGAATCTCTGAGTCTTTGAAGAGAGACAGAAGGAGAGAGGGAGTCTTCAAGAGTCTCAGCTAATTGAAGAACAAAAGGGTCAGAGAAACTGGCTTGTGTTATTGGGGTTGTGGAAAGTGAGAAACTCTTGGGTTTCTGTTTTTGTTTGTGCTTGATTTTGGGTTTTATAGTAATGGGCGTGCGAATTTGGGGAGTGATTGCTAAAGCAGGCATGGATGATGATGATGATGATGATGATGTGCTTCAAGTAACAGCCTAGATGCTCAAAGACAGACACACCAATGGCACAGTTGTGGTTCACAGTTAACAGTGAAAGTACCCTCTTACTTTTGAACAATCTCAAACAATTAATTGCTTTGTCCTCTGAGAAGTGGGAGATGGTGAAATCAGAAGTTGGGATTATAAGGAAAATAAAATAAAGTTATCATCAATTCAAATGGCTCTCCAAAACTCCGAAGAAGCAAGCAGGTTCTACTTGACCCACTCACCATGACTGGGCTTCACTTGTATTGAGACGAGGAAACGGAGTTAAAGAAAGGGCCCAGCTCAATCTCAAATCTCACTCGGTTATGATTCTTAATCGTGAAACTTAACAAGGCAACCTCAAAACAATCAATTGCTGCACTTGTAACCTTCTTTTTAACATTTTAGCTAAGAAATATTTTTTATTTATTTTTGAGTTTAAGTTTTAAAGTCAATATCTATTTTTTTTTAATTAAATTTCTTTAAATATACCAATTCTACATGGAAGGTGTACCCTTAAAATCGTCTAAAAATAAAAACTTAATTTGATTGAAGTATAAGTTGGTTGGTGGTTATCTTTTATTATCAGATATAAAAAAAACCTTTTAATTACTTTATAATCCACTAAAATGCATTCAATTTTTCTTTATGCTCATATAGTTATGCTTTGTGAATTAGCAGGTGGCTTAACAGTTGATAGACCTGGGTCATATACAAGCCTTTTGAATTTTATAAAAGTAAACTATACATTAAAAAACAAAACCTAAAAGATAGACCAATATACAATTTATTTTATTATGGATTGTACCAATAAAATTATAATTTTATCCTTAAAAAAAAAACAGTCTATTGAGGACAATACAATCTTTTTATATGAATCTACTATTCAAGTTTTTATAGCAAAGTAGAATAACTAAATTACTCTTAAAATATTATTTAATTGATATCCAGGAGTGTTTTTGCATTTTTATTTTTCAAAACACAGTAAAATGACTAAATTAACTTTAAAATCAAAATTTCTTTAACTAATTTCTAGGAACTTTTTTGTATTTTCATTATAGTTTTTAGTTATAATCAAATTGACTTAGGAATAAATGAGTAATTTAATAAATAAAAAAATATTTTTTTAAAAAAAAAGTTGATGCGTGGATCATTTTAATGCCATTTAGGCAACGCGTGTAGAGCCTCCCATATGGCTAAACACGGGCTTTCACGGCAATGTTTGAATTGTCTTAGCGGTCCCTTTATTCCTAGGCAACATGTAGGACTAATAGATCTCTAGTTTGACGTTAACAACCTTTTTTTTTTGTTCTTTTTCCTTTTTTTATCTCTTCTCCTCAATTCTCGTGCTTAACCCTTTAAAATTTCAAAGCAGCCCTTCAATTTGTTTTTTCTTTAGATTTAGTCCATGTTTCTTTTTATTATTTGTTTTATTTGAAATAATTTTTAAAACTGGATTTTTTTTCAATTTCATCTTCCAATTTTTTTACTTTGTTAGACTTGGTTTCCATTATTTTGATTGCTATTTTTTTTTTTAATTTGAGACGATTTTTACAATTGATTTTTTTTCAATTTCATCTTCCTTCAATTTCCTTTTCTATTAGATTTGATCCCTATTCTTTTGATTGTTAATTTTTTACTTTGATAATTTTTTTAAATTGATTTTTTTTTTCAATTTCAACTTTCAGTATTAACTTGTTTTGGAATTGAACTTCTTGATTGAGTCTTAATTTGAGATTTCAAGAGTCGCTAGTTTGAAAAATTAACTCAGATTTAGGAGATTCGTTTGGATTTGCTTGTTTTTTTTTTAGAGCTCATATTTTTTAGTCTCATCTGTCAACATTTATTTAATTGGAGATTGGGATCTATCATTATTTTTACTTTCTTTTTATAAGATTTTTTATTAATTTAGAAAATGACACAAGTTTTCTTGAATATTTTTATTTGTTTTTCTTTGTTAAATTTAATTTTTTAAAAAGAAATTTTTCTTTTGAATTAAATTAAATTAATTGATTAAATGTAATTATGAGATGCTCGCTCCATGATATTTCATTTGGTTTGTCTTCTAGGTCGTTGCTTTAACGGTGTGTGCAATTTTTTTTGGTGTCGTCGTGCAACCTTTCATCGTCATGTTAGAACCGTCTCCGTAAGCCTTTTTTGGAGGTGGGGTGGTGTTTATGGTAGAGTAAAGGTGAGTATCCAATGAGCTTCTTTTTTTTTCTTCTTCTCTAGAATATGATATTGACAATTTATTTTTTATAGTTAATTATTGCCAATTTTTTGGTTCTCTTTATTTGTTGTCAATATTTTTTTAAAATCAAATTATTGAATTAATTGATCTTATTGAACTCGGTCAAGTCAATGACTCGAGTCTTAGTTTTTGTGTTTTATTTTTTAAAAGATATTTGCATTGACTAAATATTTTTTTATGTTAGAAAAAATTTGACTCGGCTCACAACATAGCGTGGGCCACCTATCCAGTCTCATCTATTTTCCTTCCAAATTACACTTTTATTGTTTTTTTTTTTTTACTAGCCGTCATATCATGCCTATTCAAAGGGATATTCCTCTCTGATCTTGATTTCGTAGCAAAGCCAACGAGTAACAAATTCCAAGTGCTTTAAGTTTAGAATAATTTAAATCAAAGGACCAAAAAAGAAGGAAAGTAAAACATACATGAGGATGAAAACTAAAACTAAATTCTCATAGAAATTATTAAGAACACACTAAATACCATATAAAAAAGGATTAAAAATATATTCATGAAGGTTAGGCTTGGGTTCGGATTTTAGAACTAGGCTTGAGTGTGGCTCGTTTCTTTATTCAAGCCAGGCTAATTAGCCCTTAGTTATAAATTGTTATGTTCAAGCCCAAGGAACTACAACTTGTTTTAGGCTAGGGATAGTCTGTAGAGCTCAGCTAACAAACCCATGGCCATATCTAAGACTGAGTGGCTACTGTACCGTAGTGTGGTTTTTGTATCTTAGTGTTTTACGAAAAAATCTTTTCTTGAGAAAAACAACTGTTTTAGAAAATATTGTTTTTCTTAAAAAAAAAAGTTATTTTAAGTTGATTGAGCGTGTTAAAAAAAATATTTTCTTGTAAAATAAATTATTTTTCATTAATAATTTTGAATAATAATATTAAAATACAAAAGTGGCGATGTTGATTATAAAAATAGTAATGATGATGTTAGTATTATTAATGATTATAATAATATTAGTTGGTGGTAACAGTGATGTTGGTGAGATAATCCGATAAATTATAATTATTGTGGCAACAATGATACAAAAATTTGGCATATGAACTCAAGTTTTGAATATTTTTTCCCTTGAAATCTATCCATGTTTTAACTGGTTTGTATTTACACCAGTTAGGTCGACCAGGTCATATCAAGTCAACTCACATCCATTTTAATTTGGAACCCGAGTAAGGTCAGAGGCCGAGTCTAAAGGTCTCAAGGTTGACCTGTCGGACCAAGTTTGGTGACAACCAAATTTTTTACCTTGACAATGTGCAGGCGATGTAATGTTTTTATATTTTATTTTTTACCTTGACAAACACGTTGTTGTAACCCTTTCTTTTATATATATATATATATATATATATATATATATATATATATTGAGATGATGAAGTTTTGTATCGACTTGAGTTAATATGTCAAACTTATAATTCAAGTCATGAACCTAATTGTATTTAATAACCTTTTTTAGAATATATTTTTTATTTAATTATACAACAATAGAATCAAAAAGCACAAGGAAGCCATCAAATAAAATATAAAAAAACAATTCATCGTGAAGGGTTGTACAAAAAGAGTATTTGGTGATGTTATAAAAAGAATGCTATAACCTTGTTCATAAACATATGAAAAATCAAATGACATTTAATCAAATAATACCCAAAACAAATTTAGTGATTGAATAAAATTAAAAAATAATAATCATAAAGGGTTGTATAAAAAGAGCATTTGCTAATATAATTAAAGAAATGTTATGATCTTAGTTAAAAAATATTAAAACTTTAATGGTATTTAATAAAAGAAACTCAAATTATTTTTTAATTAATCTATTTAAATGGATTTAAATTAAAAATATAGGAATAAATTAAAAAAACAAAGAAGAAAAATCGGTTAGGTGCGTGGGCTTGAGCGTTTGACACATAAAGAAGGAGGTAGACCTCCGAGCCAGGCTTGGTAAAGTACGAACGTCGTCCGATCTTTTCATTTAAAACAAAATCAATTTAGAAATGACGCACCGCCTACAATTGTAGATTTCAACAACCATAAAGGTCTTTAAAAAGTCAGGGCTAGTGTTATTTTGATCTAAAAACTCATTTTGAATCTATTTTTTTAACCTAAAAACACCCCATAATCTTGAATAAATCCATATCTTAATCTCAATATAACCTTTAATCGATCAGAAAATCTAAAATCATCCAAAAATATTATCGATACCAGATCTACTTTTTTCAGTAAGATAAAATGCGATAGAACCTAAATGAAACTCCTCTCAACAAATACACCCGTTGACACGAAGATCAGGTATTTTAGTTGTCGAAAAATGACAATTGACAATTGTTTCTCGCCTCATTTATTTTTCAATGAGTTTTTATCACCTTTCTTAAACTTAAAGACCAAAAAGTAATAAAAATAAAGTTTTGGACTAAAACCTAAAAGTTTCAAACTAAAAAAACCTAAAATTCACATGCCAAACTAAAAGGAAAAAATATCCACATGCCAAATCCCCAACAAGTTGCAGAATAAACATTGAAAAAAACTCTTACATTGTTACCTATTGTCAGAATTGATCTCTTGAGTCTTAATTTTTGTATGTAAAAAAAGTGAATTTCATTTTACAAAATTAAATATCAACCCAATACCAGACTCTTTTTCTTTACCATGATAATTTTATAAGAAACAAGCTGAAATTAATTATTATGCTCAAATCTCAATCAACATAATAAAGAATTAAAACTAAATTAAGAGAACAAATTATATGGTGATCAAAGCACAAAGATTCTCAGGAGCCAAAAGAAGAGGAAGAAGCATTGTGCCTTCATAGTGCACTCAGCAGTAAATTCAACACACCTTTTAGTTTTTCTTTAATTTAATATAATGTAGTGATATGTCATTGTCGTTATTAAAATAATTGTCTATTTGAAACCTTATTAACAATACTTGATACATTGTTTGACCTTATTAACAATACTTGATACATTGTTTGACCTTATTAACAGTTGAATCCATCAAACAGTTCATTCATCTCTAGAGTCTAGAGATTATATCAATCTTGGTCAATATCCTCGTAGAAAACAAAATCTAAAAATTGTCTGCTAATTACTATTAAATAATATTCTTAGTCTATCCAGCTCATGCAATTACATGTGGAATTAAGCTTACATGATCTGCCACTTTATAAGATAAATACACAGAAATGAACATAAGTCACCACTTCATTAATTGTCGCAACATGTCCCCTACACGAACTCGTTGTTCTTGCTTGATCAAAGGTCAAGGTTTCTTCACAACATTATGAATGATGATCAGAGGGGACATCATTGATTAACATAAGATTATTGTAATGAGAAGAGAGAGAGAGAGAGGGGCTGAATGCAACTCTCTTTTTGTCTTCTTTCCAATTTGCTAAATAGGGTTCGGGGGCTGGCCTTTTTATCCCCTTTTAACATTTTCCAAAAGACGAAATTATAACAACGCATAATAATCATGGAAATATATAGTTAGATTCAACCACCTTGACTCAGCGCAAGTCTCTCTCCCTTTAACTGAGAAGATTTAGTTTATCTGATCGGGTTTTAAATTTAATTTTTAAAAATTATTAGTTTGAATTTTATAAATTTCAGAACCACTAAAAATTTACATAATTATTAATTTTAATATTTTTAAAATTAATTAAAATAACACATATTAATCCGAACAATTTCATTAATAATAATAATAGTAGTAAAAAGTCTCTCTCCCTCTCTCTCACTGACACAATAATTTGCTGGATGCAGCCAAAATCTTGAGTTGTAGCTTTTCCTTTATGATTATTACCGAATCTTAACGCCATCTCTAAAATGCAATCTCACCCACTGATGTGGGAAAGCAACCTGTCCCATCTCTCGCGCTCGATCTTCGCCTCTCGTAATGGTCCTGTTCGGTCGTGGTCCAGGCCAAAAATAGGAACATCGTAGCTACCCGTCTTGTAACAATGGCGATGGCCGTGAACTTCTTACTGCCTGTGTAAAAGGCAGTTATAGTGATCCAAGGGAGTATTTATTGAGTTCAAGCTCTGATATTGGGATTCAAAAAAATTGTTGTATTCGATTTTCATGCATTTATGCGTAAACTGATTTTTTGTTCTAATTAGATATAGATAAGATACCTATATCCATGCATTCATCATGATTTTTTCCCCTCAACATCCTTTTCCGATTAAAATATGAAGTAATAGTAGAAAGAGTAAATCTAATAAGTACTTAACACCGGACAACAGCTCAAAAGTATCATTATGATAATGTTGAAGGCGATTTATGAAAGCCAATACGGGTGGTGTCTTTGTCCAGGCAATAAATAAATAACCTGTCCATATTTTGACTCCTCTGTTCCAAGTTAACACAGAAATTCTGAACCGTTGATGACACAGGGGAGGTGGTGGTGTTAACCATGGTCCAAGGCACCGAGGGACAAAGGGACCGAAAGCACTAGACAAAACAATGACAAGGGGGATAAGGTGGTTTTCTCATTTTCCAATTCCCCATAAAAGAACGAGCCAGGAGCCTTCCTATTTCTTCCATTATCGACCCTTCACTAAACAGCACTCATGACCATGACCAAACTTTTCTCTGTGCATTTGATCATTTCACATTTGATTTTGTGGTGTTCTACACACACATCCGACTCATCAAATGAGACTTTGATGACCCCTTTTTGGGTCAATTTTGTTTTTTGTTTTTTGTATCCCACTGCATTGAGATTTTTGGACAAATTCCCAGCGTGGTTTTGCATATGTTTTTCTTTGTAACTGGAAAGTGGTCAACTTGATACATAGATTTGAGACGTTCAGCGATGGAAATTTCAGAATTAATTGTCAGAATGTAAGAAAAGAATGAAGAAGGACTTCTGGTTGAATTTCAGCAGGCAGAATGTTTCAAGTGCTACTTACATGAATTCATGAAAGCAGACTATCAGAATTTCTTTAGCAGGATACATCTTTGAGAAACAGAACAGAGAGAGAATTCGTTAAACCCCTTACAGAGAAAGAAACAGGGATCCAAGAATTTGCCTTTTGAATTCTCGACCAGAAATTGTACTGTATCACTGGCTTCTGATATAGTTCCCTTAATCCTTGGTAAATCTATTTGGAAATTACTGCGTGTCCTTCAATTAAAAGACTGCTAGTATGAAGGTTGAACTGAAAGGCCAAATGGAGTCAAGCTGGCAAAAACATCCACATCGTTGCAAGAAATTTTCCATGGAAAAAGATTTGAGCACTAATGTAAAACGCAACTGGTATATTCATAATGATGGTTTATTGGTTAAGAGGGGAGGGATTAGAATCTGTGAGACTATGATTCAAGTCTCATATCACTGCACATACTCTAAATTCATTATTCATTGATACAGATACAGTGCAATAGAGTTTGTGTCCTTCCAAGAACAAGCTAAGAGGCCTATGAGCCGGGCTAGTTTTGTCTTTTCGCATGACTTACTGGTTATTATTCATCAATGATTTGGCCGCGAATATATGTGACTTTTTCATTTTTTAAGAATAATCAAATAACTTAATTACCATTCGAATCAAAAAAAATTTAAATTGTCTGTTGAGGGTATTTAAATCCTTTTTATTTTTAAAATACTGTGAAAATACATCTTTGCCCCTAGCATAAAGAAATAAAACATGCATTCAGGGGAAATTCTCACTCAGGGTTTTTTTTTTAATTTCATAACCATAAGGGGTAATTTGATTATTTTAAATTAATTAATTAATATTAAAATTTAAAAAGCTATTGACGCATGCTGTCCACGCGCCAGCGCAAGGGAGGCATCCCAACTCTTTGGGCGGCACATGCGTCGTCTTCTAATGGCCAAACCTGCCATTTTATCGTGTCGTTGAAAACATCTGTGTTCTTTTTCTCTTGGTGTGGTGTATGTTGGTAGAGGTAAAGTAGTTTTTTGCCGGTGAGCCTCTCTTCTTTTCCCTCTCCTCTCCTAAATAATATACCTTAGTCTTCTATATTTTTGGAATTTCAATTTCAGTATTTATTCTTTTGATTTCTAAATTTTGTTCATGGTCTTTTTGTAAAAATTTTATTTTTCTTTGAAATTAGTCTTTCAATTCCAATCTGTCATGTATTATTTTTTCCATTTCAACTTTTATTCTTTTGATTTATAATTTTTTTTCTTTGTTTTTTTTGTAAAAGTTTTATTAGTTTTTAATTTTATCATTCGATCCTATTTATGGTTTATTTTTTTTTTCAATTTGGTCTTTATTTTTTTGATTTTTATCCATTTTTAATTGATTTTTTTTAATTTTATTCTTTAACACTGAGTTGGTTGAGAATTAGACTTTGTATTTTTTTTTACTTTCGATGAGGTTGTCTTGATTTCATAACTCGGGTTGCGGGTTTGAAGGTTAACCCGCGTTGACTTAGGTCTTTTTTTATCCTTTTTTAATTCAATATTTTTTTTAGTATTTTATTTAGAAATATATCTAAATAATATTTTATATTTTATATTTTATATTTTATATTAATATATTAAATTGATTTAAAAAAAACTATTTTTAAACAAAATTTTTTTATCTTTTTTAAAACACTGCCAACCATGTTACCAGACATGTTATTTTATACAGAGAGGCGCACTCACGTTTACACTTCTGTGAATAAAAAAATAAATGTGACGGCAACCAGATGCTCTCTTAAATACTTTAAGATTTTTTTTATTAATTAATAATTATGGGTTGTAGGTTCATTCTGTATTAGAGGATTGGAGTTGAAAATCCTCTTTAACGAATAAGTGTTACTATTAGTGGAGTTGGAATCTGATTGATAATTAATGGTCAATTAAATATTAATATCCAGTTTCTTTTTACATTTTAATTTTTTTTAAAAAAGATTTTTTTTATTTTCAGATTATTTTGGTGTCAAAAATAAATTTTAATAAATAAAAAAAATATATTTTTAATATATTTCCAAACAAAATTTACTTTTAAAAAAACTGTTATTACAATCACCTTTAATATTTTTTATATACATTATTATTATTATTATTTTATTAACTAGTAAAGGAATTGAGTTCACAAGGGAACGGAATTAACTATTAAGATGTGCGTTACAAGTGTACTTTCCATCTAGTCTAGGTGTGAATTCAGAGAGTTCTAAGCTCCACTAAGGCCTGTTTGGTTCATTTTAAAAAGGTTGATAAAAAAAACCCAGTTAGCACTTTTAGGGCTCTCTTTTTTAGCAAGGGACCCAGTTTGATGACACAAACACTCCCATAAAAGAATGGAAAAGTGTTTTGTCTGACTCAGGATGACGTGGAAGGAGGAGACCATCAAGAAAACCCAAATTCCCCAATCAATGCCAGGCTTGACCACTCTACACTGACATCTTTAAAGTGAGTTCAATTAGGGTTATGACATCATGCTCTACAAACATCCAAAATTAGGGCACAGAAGAGGTGTGGATTAGCAAACTCTATAGAAAGATTAGTACCAATCTAGTATAAAACAGTTGAAATTTGTGTACGTATAATAATTTTTTTTTAATATCAATATATTAAAATAATTTAAAAAGATTAAAAAATTAATTTTAAATAAAAAATTTAAATTTTGAACAAGTAATATTTCGACTACATTACTAAATAACCACGAGAGTCAAGTGCATAGTTTTTAGATCTGACCCGGTTCAAAACCCAGGTTCCGGATTTTGATCGGGTCGTCCGGATCAATTTTTTTTTAAAATCAAAACGACGTCATTTTAGTAAAAAAAATCAACGGGTTGCAACCGGGTTTTTGATCGTGTCTTGCCGAGTCAACCGGATCACAGGGTCAACCGGGTTCTCCCATCCCCTGTTTTTTCTTCAAGCCGGCCCGGTTCTAGCCCTGAGTCGGCCGGGTTCCGGATCAATCCACCGGGTCGGGCCGAGTTTTAAAACTATGGTTAAGTGTTGACAGAAATGGAGATAGCAGTTCACCTCTTCTATCACTCATTGACTAATAAGAAGCATAGGGAAGAAAACCATAACTAAGACTTGCCGTTAATTTTGCTGATACTCTAAATATAACAAGCATACAATTTTCCTTTCAAAATTTGTTCAAGGATCCATTTTCAAGGTGAGACACTCGTAAAAATGATTTCTTTTCTATATTATAGAGCTTCACTTTTTCTTTTTTTAATTCAACTCCTAATTTTTTTCATTCCCACTCCCCTTCCTTTTTTATTTTTATTTTTTATTCTTCTCTCAATCTTGTTATTAGAATTGTTTAACAACTATTTATATTGTTTTGGATTGACGGGGTTAAATATATTATATTGAATAATTTTTATTTAATTTAATTTTAAATTTGAATTAAATAAAAAGTTGAATAAAAAAATTTCAATGTTGACTCGTTGATCAAGTTTAATGAAAAAATCAAATAATTTTTTACAGCCTCGGAAAAAAATTTAATCCAAAACAAGTAAATAATAACAAGCTAAAAGCAATCAAAATTAGCGATCTTCGTAAGTAACGGTTGATTTTGGCGGGAAGGTAAAAAAAACAGTTAGGTGTGAAGTGTGGAGTAGTTTAACTTAAAGTAGGGCCCATCCTGTGGAATTTTGGGTACGCTCTAGACAAGCAATTCCTCCACTTTCGGTGTGCAAAATTTTGGACTTGTTGCCTTACCTCCATCCCTATTTATAAACACTCACGTTGCAACTCTATTTTTACTCTACCAGGCTCTGCCTTCTCTCTTCTTTAGTAGTCACACACATATACGATCTAGACCTTGCTTTTCTCAATTTCGCACGCATAAAGTTTTTCGAGTCCAATCCGTTCAAAATTTGCAGTTTTTGAAAGATTCTTGAGAATAGTTTTGCCTTCTGGTCATTACAACAAGTTCCAGTTTTGGAAGTTCTAACGAGTTTTTCCAGACAAAGTTTTTTTTTGAGTTCACTATCTAAGTTTGCCTTTAAGACAGATTCTGGATTCTGGGTATTGGTTAAAATCTAAGTTTTTAGATTCATTCCAATCTTCATTTTGTGACTAAATTTTGTGGGGGTTGGTGGAGGCTTAATATTTGATCATAAGGAAGTTGAGTTTCAAAGGAAAATGATTCTGTTCTCCAATGGGAGCAACCTGTGGAATTTGCGCTTGATTTTTGGTAAAAGATCTAGTGTTAACAAGAACTTTTATTTTTGGATTTTTCAAATCTTTAATAGAAACAGACTGGGCACTTAACAAGAAACCTTCGTAACTCTACTCTGTTTACTCTGTTTCTGTTTCTGTTCTGTTCCTTTTCACTCTAGGTGTAGAGAACTTGGTAGATTGAGATAATGGGAGGGGCTTCATTGCCTCCGGGATTTCGTTTTCATCCAACTGATGAGGAATTGGTAGGGTATTACCTGCAAAGGAAAGCTCAAGGGCTTGAAATTGAGCTTGAAGTGATCCCCGTGATCGATTTGTACAAATTTGATCCATGGGAATTGCCAGGTAACTCTTCTTCTAACCCATATTCTGTTAAATTTACTCCATGTAATTAAGATCTAAATTGTTATGGAGCAGTTAATGTTTCGTCGAAGTTCTTCATTCCTGTCCAAAAAATGATCGGCATGAGAACGTGAATTGTTAATTAATACCCCTTTGGTTTGAGAGAGGTGAATATGACACATAAAATGCTACCTGGCTTTTAGATATCCATGGAGTATGAATTAGTTTTTGGTGGGCAAGTTTTGACCGAAGCTCAATCAATTCATATGTTGTTGCTCTGTAGATGTGAGCTGTTATGGTGGGAAAGTAGCTTCATTACAGTCTGAAGTCTGAACACAGATTTTTTTAGTATTGGAAAAGCAAGTTTTTGTTTATTCTTGATAAGAGTATCCTCTTTGTTTTGTTTTTTTATTGATTACATTTATCAATGGAGCTCACGTAACAGGGGCCTGAACTTTTTCCTTACAAAGTCCGGTTCAACCGGATTCCTTCATCTTCAGTAACAGTTTATTCTAAGGAAAGCACTATTAGAAACAGCTCCACCCTCTAATTTTCCTATGGATCACGTTGTTCTAGGAATTCGGAAATATGACTTTCAATATGTGATTTGCAGAAAAGTCATTCCTGCCGAAACGGGATATGGAGTGGTTCTTTTTCTGTCCCAGGGACCGTAAGTATCCAAATGGTTCAAGAACAAACAGGGCCACTAAATCTGGCTACTGGAAGGCTACTGGAAAAGACCGTAAAGTTGTCTGTAAATCTGCCGTGACTGGGTATAGAAAGACCCTAGTTTTCTATCGCGGACGGGCTCCTTTAGGAGATAGGACTGACTGGGTAATGCATGAGTATCGCCTTTGCGATGATATTTCTCAAGGATCACCCAATCTTAAGGTAAGCACATTAAGTTCAATGAGTATTGAGCATATATTTGAGTTGCTAAGGAGACTGAGGAAGTATGTGGTCATTGTATTTCTCCAGGGAGCTTTTGCTTTGTGCCATGTTGTTAAAAAGAACGAGCAAGGTCTGAAGATAAGCGATTCCCAAGGAGAGCCTAAAGCCAAACAGGTCGGCAGTAGCTCGAGCAATGTGGATTTCACCTCAGCTGTAATCTCGAACGAGCCTTCGAACATCTCATTTGACATGTCTTCTCAAGCAAGTTACCTGTATAACAATGAGAGTCGATATTCGAGTCCTATCACTTCTCCTTATCAAGTCGCACCAATGTCAGACTTTGAGCCAGCTGCTTCAATGGAGAGTTATCCTTCAAGCCATTGGATCTCACCTGATCTAATTCTTGATTCCTCAAAGGTATAGCTCAGGAAAAAGGCAATTAATAGACTACATTGTTATATCATGAAGATTCTTAAACCTTTTCTATGGTTTTGTGTCAGGACTATTCACAAGTACATGAAACTGCAGCTCAATACCTTCCACAGTACGAGTATCCAATCTCCATGAATACTTGGCAGCCAGACAGACATAGAGAATTCTCGCCAGGTTCATCATACTCGAATTTCACAGGAGAAATTGAACCTCCTGATGATCTCAGTCACATTGGCTTCATGTCACCTTACTCAGGACATGGAAACTACTTGGGTTTTGGTGGAAATGATGACATGCACTATCAAGGTTATTGACCAGATCAGTTCACTAAGATATGCATAACCCTTCGAAAAAGAAAAAGGAGAGATCATTGTAACTCTTTTTTGCATTGCAGGATTTGAGCCCAGGAACCAAGCTCCAATCTGCAAGCAAGCAAGTGGAGATGGTAGTTTGGGGGAATATGGCGGTCTTTGGTCGCAAGAAGACAATATGGTGATTGTGATCTAGCTAGGGGTCTACCCTGAGCAGAACAATCAAGTAGGGGGTCTCCAAGACAACGCCTTTTAATGTTTGTTCTTGGAAGGGAAATAAAAAATAAATCCCTTTCCTATTATGTTAAAATGAGATGTGTTTGGTATGTTATCTTTTTTTAGTAGCTAAATGTTATCTCAGTTTTTGTTTATTCAGTAAGGTTGTACCAGCCCCTGGTGGTAATCACTTTCATAGATTTCACCACTAGTTGGTTAATTTCAACTTGAATTGTCTGTGTCTGTGGCTTTAAGAAATAAAATACGCTTCTTTCATGGAAGAAGCTTCATTAGATGCTGTAAGCATTCAAAATCAATGTTCTGCCATTACAAGACCACACCATGGCTTCTTTCTCACACGCAATTAAGCACATCAACAACAATCATGCCCATTTCTTCACATGTTTTATGGAATTCATTGCGTTCTGATCTGATCCCTATTTTGAAAACATAGAATAAAATTGCAGCATGATATGAGTTGAGCAGACGTGATTGTGTTAGGGTGGGGTATGCTGTGGAGACTTGAGACTGCTTCTGCTTCAACTTTCATATACAACAATTTTTATCTTCGCTCTCCACACTTTGTCAGACTGCTTGGAGCTTTTGAATGTAATATTCTCTTGAGATTTAAAGCATGCACATGTCATAAGCGAGCCCACAAAAAAAGTTGCTTTGAGAAACCCACTTTTATCTTTTGGTCGGCCTTGGATATCACGTTGGAGGATCAATCAGTGTGCAGGTCACTCCATATCCAAACAAATTCTAGCTTCCAGTGTTGATAATAGCTCTGGAGAGGTCATTCTTATTAGATAATGAACTTGCTATCTTTTCCATTGTCATAAGAAAATAACCGCCCAAGGCCATTCCACCAAAGCAAAGATCTTGGTCAAGTTTAGCCTTCTTGTGCTCTTTCTTGCTGCTATGGTTAATTATGGGTTAACTGACGCCTATAGCATCAACCTTCAAAGAGCCCTAGGCACCCCAGTACTGTTTGCGGCGACGAACTCAAGGGAAGAACTAGAGCCATGCGCAGGTCGATCTCAATATTTATGGTTAAACCGTACCAAACTAGACTTTAATGAACCAATTTTGCAGTCTAAGGCAATGCCTTGAAAAGGAATATAGTGCTGAAACTTGTTGACGATGAATATTCGTCCATTTCCCTGTTACGAAGCTCTCCATCGATATTGAGCTTCAGTTGCTTTCAGGAACGACCAATCACTTGCGTGGAGGAACAATGAAAGGAATAATTACTAGCAAAGTTGCAAATTTATCATTAACTAATGATTACTGTAGTTAAGATTGCCAATGGGAGCACAAAGGGCTCAAAAGCAAAGAGCCACTTAGCAGATATCTAATATACCCATCTAATCAGATTTAGAGACTTCTTTCACTTTGGTAAGAATCTTGACAAAGAGAGTAACGCTAATGCAACCTTTAAGAATGCTTTCCTAAAAGGCCTATTATCCATAAACTCTTTACATGCCACACCAACCAATATTCTCCAAAAATAGATTCTGCCACCCCCCTCTACTCCTCCCTCAAGAACACCTACACTTTGGCCTTTATTTGAACGTGTGGGCGGCCCCTTTCCCTCGCCAATCAAACACAAGATTTAGTGGTTTATTTATAAAATTTCCCATAACGTTATTTTCCACTTAGGAAACAAGTTGCAGCAGAAAAGAAGTGCACCATTTAAGTTAACTAGACATGCATCATTGTAGCAGAGTAAAGTTTTGGAGGGATTGAGATTTTTGAGATGCCTAAATGATTCTGGACGTGTCAGTGATGTCGTGTTTGGACAGGTTTCGTTTGACTTACGAGGATATACTTTAAATGGTTAATACCTTAGTATCCATATACCTTAGTAAAGACTTGCGATCTGGGGACTGCAAAAAGCTTGGAGGGAGCGTAGTTCGTGTTTCTTAAAAATTTTAATTTTTTTTGTTTAATTTTTTTTTATGTTTTTAGGTTGTTTTGAAGTGCTAATATCATAAATAATTTTTTTAAAATAAAAAAATATTTTAATACATTTTCAAGTAAAAACACTTTAAAATACAATCACTACCATATTTTTAAACATTCATTATCATCAAATATAGATTTATTGCCATCCTCTATCCCCTCTTGTATTGTGTCCTATATAGGGATTGAAAAAAATTAAAAAAAGTTTTGTTTAAATTTTTTTATATTTTAGATTATTTTGAATATTTTAAAAAATAAAAAAAATATTATTTTAACATATTTTAAAATTATTTTGAAAAATAATAGCTATTATTTTTTCAAATACCTTTTTAATTAATTTTTAGTATACGGATAATCCTAGTCTAGACCTGGCTTGCCTCAAGTCCCCAATGCCAGAATTGGTATCGGGCCCTGCAAACCCGCCCATGACAGGTGCTAGTGGAGGCCGGATGAGCAACCCATCAGGCCCACACCCAGGCCCATCTCGAGCATAATAAAAAAAGGGCTGCACCCTTGCCACAACTTAGGGCAAGATGATGAGGTCAATTTTCTCGTTGTATGTTCAGTAGAAGAGAAATGAATCAAGAGTGCCTTTCATTGATTTACAATATCAAACGGGACCTTATGATGAAATTATATTTATAGTGCATAGTATTAGATTATTATTTCTTTGAGAATACGTTATATTCGATTATTTAACACATGTTTAGTTCTATGTACATTTACAGTAAATCCTAGATTAATTGTATATATAGTCAGTTTGTAACTAGCTAGTTCCCTTTCGGGATGGAGCAAATTTGTTTTTTCAACACAAAAAAGAATGTGCAGGCATAGCTACCACTTAGAATTTTTAGTTGAAGCTCATCTATCTTATTACCGTGTGTCTATTTGTTTTAGATATTGGCCAACTGTCTTCTTCTTTGCCCTCTCCTAGCTTCTCTCCCATGTTGGGTATTCATCTGACATTAACATAATAAAATACAAGACTAAATTGAAGATTTTTTTTTTTAATTTGGGACTAAAATGAAAGAAGAAGACTTGGGCTCGGGTAGGGTGCGATGTAGGACTCAATTGAAAAGCTATTATAGAATAAGGGGCTAAACTGAATGAAAAGAAAAAAACAGGCTGATATGTGTAATACACGCACCATTATATAAAAAGAGTTGTCGTGTTGGGGTGGCACATTCAACTTCCTTCGTGCTCGGAAAACGACCATTCTTGGTACTTGTGGCTTCGTCTCATTGAGGTGGTCATGTCATGGCAGCATGTGTTTGAGAAGGAGGTTCGATTCAATGTGGCTCCTACATAGTTTTTCCTCTCTTTCTTTTCTTTTCTCACTCTCCTCCCATTGTTTTGCGCTCATGGTTTCTTCTCTTGAAAGAAAAGGGATGTTTCTTTTTTTCATTTCAATTCTAGTCCTTTCATTTTCAAATATTTGGAAAATAAAAAATCAAAACTATTTTTTTTGTAAAATCAAGTATCAACCCAAAGTCAAAATATTTTTTGAAACTGTGAGAACCCCATACAAATAATCAAATCAAGCTGTCAATTCAAATCTCAATCTAGCCAGCTATGAAAGGATCTAATTAGAAAAAAAAGATCACGAGAAAACTTAAAGGATAAAAAAAGACAAACAGTGAGTTCACAATAAATGAAATAGTAAATACCCAGGCCAATTAGTTTTTTTTATTTATTGAATTTCTAATTGGACTATTAGATTTTTTTTTAATGAAAATCACATTTTATTTTGTAATTTATTTTTTCTTTTCTTTTATTGTGGTTGAATTTTGATTTGAAATTAATAGAAATAATTTTTTTTAATGATTCAATACATCATAACTCTTTCTTTTTAATTGATTTTTCTAGTTTTATTAAACATGGCTTGATAGGTAACCCGGTGATTCGCTGACTTTGAAACCTTCCAGAGCCGAGTTGCATGTCAAACCGGGTAAGAGATGACATGGTCAAACTTAATAGACTTAACTGATCAATTTGCAACTTGGTCAACTAGGTCAGAGGCCAAGTGAAACTTAGTTTGAATTTTTTTTTTAAAAAAATAGAACTAAAGTCATTTAAACTTTTTAGAATTTTTTTTTTAAATGACACAATTTTAAATCGACTCGGTCAATTTGGATTGACTCACTCAACCCACTCCTTGAGCCGAGTCACGAGGTGAAGCAAGTTTTATAACTATAGTTTTTTCATTCTAGAGTCATATTGTTCTCATGTTAATCACATTTTGACTTATGCCATCGTCTTCTTTTTATGTCAATCTTTCAAAAAAAAGAATTGTACTCCCATTTTCTTTTTCTGCTTTCTTTTTGGCGTCAGAAATAACAAGTCTCAATTGCACCTTCTTCAATATCGTATAACAATTATTAATTTACTGTAAACAAATGGAATCAAAATATAAAAGCTCATATATTCCATTGAACGTTTACCGTAAACGATACTATCTTTCATGTTAATTGTACCAGTAGTTTAGGGAGTTAAACTTCGCAAAGACACAGAGAGTGTTTTAAGAAGATGATACGAGGAAAAAGACAACGATAATGCACATTTTATTTTTACATTAATGCATTGTTTACATTAAAATTAATGCATTTTAATTTTGAATTCTTTTTTTTTCTTTCTATATTTTTACATTTTTATATATAGTCCGGCTCGATGTTAATTACATATGAAAACTATTATAACCAGTATAGCAAAACTAGTTTGCCGGTTTTTACATTTTATTCATAGTTCTAAGATGTAAAAAGTGAAAAAAAGTGTTTTTTTTTATAATTAACTTACGAGGTTGAGATCGATGAATGAAGAGAAATTGATTTTATCCTCTTGGTTCTGAATGTTATTGTGATTAATTTTAAGACTATCTAGTGATTTGACAGCTCACTATGTTTTTTTTAATTAACGTGGGTATTCGGATCAGTTTGCGCGCACATCGACTAATTCCACGAGTCCTGAAGTTAACGACCATGTAAACCTCTAGTGGCAATCATATTAGCAACCACAGGGCTCGAACCTGAGATCACAGGGGAGCAAACCCCTTAGTCCCAAACTTTTACCACTGGACCCCCTGTTAGATGGTTAGCTCACTGTGTTTAACAATATTGAACAATATTGAAAGAGGCTTGGCCTCATCATTTTCTATCAAGTATATCTTTTATTAATTCTAAGGGTATAACTTAACCGTTTAAGTTTTATGTTTGCTTTTTAGAAGTTATTAGTTAGAGTCTTGCAAACTTTAGGATCATTGTTGACTTACATGGTTGTTAATTTCAGGACCGTGAGATTAGTCGAGGTATACACAAGCTAGTCCGAATATTCATGTTAATAAAAAAAATAAAAAATAAAAAAGAGTATCTCTAGATTCCTTTCATCCTCGTATAATAGAGAGGAGAACTACCGTCACTATATACTTATTATAAAAACAACTAAAACTATAAGCGAGCGTTGATTTTACTGTTTATATAAACAATGAAAAAAGTTGATATATATTTTTAAACATCTGACCTCAAGCTTTATGTAGTAGCTGAATGGTTAAAACGTGAAAGTAATGTGAGGTTGCGGGTTTGAGACTTGAGGATATCAATTGTTTTCCTTAATGAACAAAAAACAAGGTTAATACATTGTTTTATAAGTTTTGAATTGTAGCTTTAAGTGACAAGCACCATATTTCTTTTAAGAGACTGTTTGTCTACGCGTTCGCGTTTCTTAAAAAATGCAGTAATTAGCCGTTTGGTTACGGATTGTTAACTGTGAAAAAACATGGGTCCCACCATTTATTTGCGGCTGTAACTCGATTTTTAGGAAGCAGAGAATTCATGCTTTTTCGTTACTATTCATGCTAATTGCACTGTTCACAGAACAGTGTAATTAGCAAGAACAGTGTACATTGATACACTGTACACTATAATTGCACTGTTCAGTGAACAATGCAATTACATGAACAATTGTTTTTTTTTGTTAATTTTTTTAACAGTTTTTTTTTAAAAAAACTAGTTACACTTGTACTGATGTGAACAATATTTTTTTTCCCGAAAAACTAGTATAGAGTGAATTAAATTCACTCGCACTGTAATATCAATTTTATACCTGATAATATTTTATCTAATTTTATTACACGCTCAAATAATTATGAAAATTGTAGTTTTTATCGGATGAATTTTATACGTAATGGAATTATAAATAGTTTAATGGAATAATAAAAAATATTTTATATAAAGTATTATTTATTTCATGATGTAATAGGAGTAATTAATTTTACAGTATTTAAATTTAAAACCATCAATATTAATATATATTTTTTAAAATTATTTTATAATCTCAATTTCAAAAGCATTATTAACCAAACACATTAAACTACTTTTTCTTTAACCTCAATTTCAACCACAGTTTTAACCAAACACCTATTTTTTCAAACCAACCTCAACTAAAAGTACTTTTTATAAAACAACTTTTTTCAAACCACAACCACAACAGCTACCGCAATACCAAACACACTCTAAGACAAACACAAATGGCATGCTGTGTTTGTTTTTTTCAAGGAAAAAAAAGAGATAGAAAACCTTATCCAAAGAAAAAATAATGACTTGGCTTTTTTTAGGTTTGATACGTTTGTATTGAGTTTTATTTTTTTATTTTTTTTTTGTACTTCTAAAATTTAATAAATCCACACTAAAATTTTTATATCACTTAAAGATATTCTCTCTTTAAGATTTTTCTTCCAATTAAAGATATGTCTTCCTCAAGATTTTTTTCTCGGTAAAAATACTTTACCAAAACCAAGAGTCTTTCCCTAACTCTTAAAAGTTTACAAGTGCAATTTTGTTATCATAATTCACTCTTTTAATAAAATGGATATTACAATTGAAACTTCTAGTATCTCAATAACTCACAAGATAACACTTATAGGATTAAAAAATGTTCAAGTATAGTGAGAATGAGAATGTATACTCTTGTGTTAGGTTATGAAGGTTTGATTGCACAAATTTAAGTATATTCAATGATTGATGTTTTTGTAGTGTTTTTGCATTTAGAATAGCTTGTATATGATATATGTTTAAAATACCTTATTAATATTTCAATTAGACAAGCTATATACATGTTCTTAGCAAAAACTAGCTATTTATAGCTGTATAGCCCCGCTAATGATTGAAATGGTTGACCGGTTTAGATTGGTCAAGCTAATCGGTCAACCGGTTCCAACAGAATTGCAGGTTTTTATCACTAATGAATAAATTATTGTCTGGTTTATTTGGTCACACCAAACAGTCGACCGATTCATGCATAATTTCAATTTTCTAAGTTTAACCTAGGTGTATTCTTAGAACTATCTATATCAGTTTATTTATCAATTATTTTAAATGTATGCATAGTAAAGTATATGAGTTCATTTTACTTGTGCTATCAAGATAAGATATAAAGATTTACAATATAACACTAAAATAAATATTTAAACTAAGTCTTCATTTTGCTTCTTTTTGGACTCTTTGATTGATTTCTTTATAAAATCATTTATATTTATTCATATGACCTTTGTATAAAACTGTTTAAAATTTATTATCAACCAAGTATATTATTAGTCTAATTTTCATATTATTGTTATCATGAAGATATATAAAAATATAAATGTGTGACCTCAAGGTCAACAATTATTACTAAAACAACTAAAAGCATGGGTTGATTTAATTGTTCATATAAACAACAAATCAGGTTAACATATTATTTTAAGCATCTTATATCAAACTTGTGTTGTTTTTAGTTGGATTTTTTTTTGACAAAAATAAGGCCCACCCCTTTATAAAAGAAAAAAAAATGAGCCAAGCACATAGGCCTCCCCTAGAACACGCGCCTCGCTCTTTGGACATGCTCGGCATAGCTAGGCTTTTTTTTTGTTGGCCATTTTGTTTTTGTTGGGCTTTTTTTTTCTTTCAATTATTCCATCATTTAGTGTTTTTTTTTAAATTTTATTATTCAGTATTGAGTTGATAGTGTATTAATTTTTGTATTTTTTATCATATAACAAAAATTAAATTGATCTAGTGGAGTCCATAACCTGAATTGTGGGTTTGACAGGTTGATTAAATATCAAACAAAGAGTCAGACTGGGATTTTTGAGTTTTTTTTTATAATATTTATTATTTTTTTTTCAATTCCATCATTTCATATGTAAAAAAATAAAAAAATTAATTTGATTAATTGGATTAACCCTCCCCACCTACTCAAATCGTTAGGAGAGGAAGAACATGCATTAATTTTATTTCCAAACAAAGAATTTGATGCTGACCCGAAGCATTATATTTCAATTATAATGATAAAAACTAATGCATATCATCTGTTTGGGTATATTTTGACGATGAGTTTCAACTATTTCTGAATTAAAAGACTAGATATGCCATTAGAGGGACTCAAGAAAAAGCTTTTTAGTGGAGACAAATTGGACTACGTACAAAGTTTGCATCTTTACGTGGGTTGTTGTTTGTAGATTTTCTTGGGTCGACCACTCAAATATTCCTTATTACACGCAGATTTTTGTGTGGCTGTACATAGAGAGCATTTTATTGAATGGCAACCACAACATGTAGCAGTTCTTGCTTCAACTATTTTAAGGTAAATGAACTACAATGCCATGAATTAAACTATTTATTTAATATAAAACTATTCTTGTAATTTTATTTCATAGCTTAGATTTTTGACTTAAAGTAGTTCTTTGATAGAAATTAAACTTTGAATTAACCGTATTCATATCCTCCATAATTAATTCTGCAACTTCTTCAATGCCATGAATTATGATCTAGGCTTGCTGCAACTTCTTCAATGCCATGAATTATGATCTAGGCTTGCCTAGCCACTTTGCACCGATAAAGAAGCAAATGTCACGAGTGGAAATTAACCTTTTCAAGTACTGATCAATGCCTGTGATGATAATTTGAATTAATTTCTGGAGAAGGAAGCAAATTTAAACACATAACCAAAAATGAAAAGAAAATTAATGACTCAACATTTTATCATGTGGTTAGAAATATATATAAATCATTTAACAATATATTCAAGAAAATACACAAAATATCTCTCTAATATGTTTATAAATTATTTAAATGATATTAAGCCAGCAACATAGCCAAAGCCATCTAGGTGGAATATTTATGTCATTTTTCTTTTTCAGTATAATTTTTTGGTTTGCAAACGCTTGCTACTCATTTACTCTTTTGGTAGAAAGAAGAAAATTAAAAAAAATAGAAGCTCTCAAGCTGAAATACTCGAAGCATATATCAACAGATCAAAGACGAGGAAGTGAGGATAGGGCAGCCAAGTTGTGGATGCTGCAGAGAGAATGACCCCATTAGGCTGGCCAGGCTCCGTGATTTCCCTTGAGATAATTCTAACAGTGCCATCATAGGAATCGGGTAGAGTTAACATAATCTGAACACAACCATGAATATATAAAGGGACAAGAAATCAACAGTTAAAAGTTGCATTATATGATCAGGAATATAAACTCATTCAGTTCCAAAAGAATAACAGTAATAAGCTAGCCAAGTAACGATAACAATAAAGTATAGCCCGATATCCATAGATCTCCATCATTCTCCCCCCTGAGAAGAAAAATGATTGAGCGTAACATTAACCTTTTGGGTTTTAAAATTTACAATAACCTCATCTCCGGGTTTAAACTCTTTAAAGCATGCTATCCTTCCCAATTCTTCAACCTCCTCGATAATATTATCTAACCTTGCCACCGTCTCTACTAGCAAAGAAGCGAATGCCGCGAATGGAAGTGCCTCCGAGAACTCAAGGCTTGTGATAGCTATTTTACTCAGTTGTGGCCTCAACACCTTCCTCTCTGCTGCTTCCGATCTTGAATGTTCATTATTCATCCTTTTAGATTTCCATTCGAGTAATGCAGAATTGTCGGTCTTGAAACTTGGTAACGAGACTCCATTATATTTTTCACGCTTTTGGCTAGAATTAGCATGTGCAGCTGCTACGGCTAGCATGTTGGTGGCTTGGTTATTGTTGGAGCCCAGGAAAAGTCTTGGTTGAGACTTTAGGGCGTTGTTGAGGTCTTGCAAGGCTTCGTGGAGATTATCGGAGAGTATCTCAGGAGAGCAATGGCGTCGATTCCTTATACTATTGGCAAGCTCCATTAATGCTTTTGATAATTCATTGGTGACACGAATGCATGGATCTTTGAAGAGTACACGACAATGTTGTGGTGTCTAGCAAAATACAAGGCATTTAAACGAATATTAATTAAATTATGGATTTTATTAATTAAGATTGCGGAGAAAAAGAGATCAAACTTGCTATATATGAAGCATTTTTCTAAGTTAGTCCATTCTAACTATACAGCGTGCACCCTAACGTTGTTATTGTAAAATTTCCAAGGTATATTGATCAGGAAAACATAATGTTTAATATTAAGTTTGGAAGATCATTGATACCTGAATTTCAGATTGCAAACATCCATGTAAAGCTACAACAGTGTAACCGAAATGACGAAGAACGGCTCCTAGTTTCACATACTGTTGCCAAGGATATCTGCAATGCCTTGAGTGTCTTGGCTCCCAACTTGCATGTAATGCCTGCCCAAATTCGTGGTAACAAGAACATATTCAACAACAAAACCATTTATTTACTCAAGGTGACATAAACATACGGTACTAAAGAACTTACTAGAGTTTCATCTTGTGATTTTGAGTCTAATACTGCCTTGTATCCCTTGTAAATGGGATCCTCGGGTGACTTATCTTGGGTCTTTTCTTTCTCAACATCATTAAAATATTCATTGACACAAGCTGCAAGATTTAAATTGACATCAAATTGTTACAAGAAGCCATTGGAAAAAGCAAATAAAGGAATAAAGAAAATTAGAAGGAAAGGAAATATTCAAAAAGAGCAATTCTTGGTTTTGATGTTGCATGTATACCTTCTATAGATTTAGCTAGCCCTTCAAGCTTGATCACCGTGGAATTATGGAGGTCTTCTCCGGACCAAATGGGGAATATAAAAAGAGTCATTACTAGGCAAACACCACAACCAATGGCAATGGTGTAAAAGCGTTCATGTGCAATCTTTAATACATTGCTCACACGATAGCTTGACACGGTTATCAGATTAAAGGTCAAGAGGAATATGAGAACACCATAGTCATAGTTCCTCTTTATATAGGGAAAGAACCTCATGTATGTTGTTGCAGTTCCTGTCAAATTAAACACGAAAAGATGTTTTTATACAATGATATACCCGAAATCGTGAACTATTTGTTGAGCAATTACATTTTTTCTCTTTTGTAATGAGTTATTTAGGCATCGGATTAGATGTTTTCCACAAAAAGTATAATGGTGTTTCATGGGTCTTGGATCATAGAACAAAACAATGTGAAAAATAAAACGAATATAAAAGATATAAATTTATTTACAAGCTCTTTTATTTTTTTTTATTTTTTTGCCTTTGATGCATGTAATGGAAATGAAATAGATCCATATTTGCAAGTAAAGAAATTTAGCAAGATAAGATCAATTAATCAGTAGGGATTATAACAAATGAATAACACAACAAACATTATTTTATTAGAATCTTTTACATGTTCCATAAGAAATTCTTCCCAAAGTGGAAGCTATAAATTATTTGGCATTTGGATGTTCTCCTTAAAAGGGAATCTGAGCACATGTAAACACGATTAGAGTGCTGTTATACTGAAAGAACAACATAATCACCACAATAAAATAGGGACTAGAGGTCAAAAATTTAAATTATGATCAGATGCTCTTCAGATAAATCTTAAGATTATCAACAGGCTAAATCAAGTGCCACTAAACGTGAAAATAGGTTAATTTTTTTTTAAAATCTTTTGTGACATGGAATGAACTTTGAACTATTTCCATGAACAACGTCCTAGAAGACAGAAGGCATTGTTTTGAGAAAATGCTCTTAGGAAGTTGTTTCTTCACTAAGCTAGAGGAAATTTCGAAAAGAACTTTCATCAAGGAATTAGCTGACTAGTTATTACCTATCACAAAAACTGCGGCCCCAATGAAAACAGCTCGAAAGACGAGCCCAGTTTTTTCTGCAATGTACCCAGTGAGAAATGCCAAAGACCCTGCTAAGAGGGTTCCTAAGCCTCTATTAAGTCCTTTGCACAAGGTTGCTCCTATCATCAAAAGAAAAAAGAAATGAATCAAACAAATGGATTTTTGTTATAATAATAAAAAACATAGCCAAACGATGAATATAATGCACGCTACCAAGCAATCAGATACATAAATTAACTGACCTGCAGTGAACTCAAGCACAACAACAACAGTCATGACGGCCCAAATAGCATTCTGGCCTATCCCTTTGAACAATGGCTCCAGAAGATACAACAAGGAAACCAATGTCAAAGACAAGCCAACTTTCAAAGCATGGACAACTCTTCTAG
Source organism: Populus trichocarpa (assembly GCF_000002775.5). NCBI lineage: Eukaryota > Viridiplantae > Streptophyta > Magnoliopsida > Malpighiales > Salicaceae > Populus > Populus trichocarpa. Next base: position 11,878,182 of record NC_037285.2, on the reverse strand, counting down.
GATCATCCCGACCAACTCTCCAAACTGTTCGCCACAACAGACCAGGAAACCTTTTCGATTTCTCAGAAAAAGCTTTCATGTTTTTCTTCAAATTCTCCTTAGCTGATATCGGCATGACCAGCTCCATGATCACACGCACTCTGGAAGATCGACACCCTTAACCCTCTATATATATAAATGAGGTGATTGATCTAAGAAGCAAAAGGTTAGATTAATGTGTATGATTGGAAACAGGTAAGATGATTAATCTTGGGTGTTGTGCGTTGTTAATTTATTAAGTTAAAGAAATGATTCATACATAATCAATGACAGGGAAAGTATTAAAGAAATACTGTTGCTACTCGGAATGCTAGTGGGGAGTTTTGATGTGATATGAGAACTCCAACTTCTTTGAGAGGCCTGTGTTAACTCTATAAATATATATATGGAGGAGAGTATTGCTCATCCTTGCATTCACATGTCCTCCATTAAAAGGTCCATAGATATTCAACATGGGTTGCTTTTCACAAGGGGCATTGTCAGCCGAAAGAAGAAAACTTGAATCTGCTAACGACGTATGATTTCTTGTCTTATAGTATATATTAAAACAAATACATTTTTGTTTTATTGATGAACGTTAATGGAGGTTTCTATACGAGAGCCCCCCCCCGTAAAGAGGATTCACCATGTGTTAGGTGCTATAGTTCAACAAACATCGAAGTACTTGTACCTCTTTGCCAAGACATTCATGTCGTTAATAACCCAAAGAGAGTCCGAATGCTTCATTACTGTCATTAATATTTGTGTCTAAAGGATGCCCAACAATTCAGATTTCCACATATAATTAAGAGAGGTGGAGTCGAAATTCAGACTTGAGTAGGTATTTACGCCCATCCTGTAGAACAAGCACCGTTAAGCCTCTTATTACATCAATTTTATTTTATTCTTTTAAAAAATCCTTGGTGAATATTTATGCGAGTTAGAATCTTTGTCTTGCATTTAAATTAAGTTTACAACAGTATGACCTGGTTATAAAATAAAAAAAATCTAATCTTTTAGCCTATGTTTAGAAAACGTGTGGTTGAGATATTATTTTTTAAAATTTAAATTTTTTTATTGTTTTGATATGCTGATGTCAAAAATAATTTTTAAAAAATAAAAAATTATTTTAATATATTTCCAAACAAATATTACTTTAAAAACAAATATATTCAATAACAGATTCTCAATCACACTTCTAATTATAAGAGATAATTATTGATATTAAAAAGAGATTAACCTGCATTAATTGAGGCCTGGTTTTATCCCAGAAAATGTAGGGACAGATCTACGTTATTGAATATATTTGCATCAAGAGTCCTGTGCTCTTATAAATATAAATCACACGTAATGGCAATATTATGGTAATAACGGAAGGGAAAAAAGAAGCACAAGTCATTCTCAGATTACGATAGTTCTCAAAATTCAAGGAACATGTGATGGTGGAGTGGCCTTCTTAACCAATTTGATTCATGACCCATTTTTCGGTTTCTTGGAAGTTTGGAAATTAACGAGCCCATAATTAATTAATGGCTCTTAATCTAGCTAAAGTTCTCCAAAAAAAAAAAAAACATTAGAACACGTAGTAAAATCTAGAGCATATGAAAGGTGGACCGAACAGATTAATGGCAAGGTTAATCAAAACGTTGTGGATATTTGTGTTTTTAGGTTCAAATAGAGGTTGGTTTGGCAGAGCCTAAACTTGATTTGAAGTTATTAAGTTCATGTCGTGGTTGAGGATGTTGACACGCTGCACTGTTGGGTCAGCAGTGCACCGCCGGTTGACCATTGAGAGAGAGGTGAGGAGGTTTTGTTTTACATGAAAAGTGAAGCTAGAACCACCCATCATTAAGAGTCACGAGAAATCCACAGCTAGCAAGCAGCTCAACGATAGTAACAATGGTGGAAAAGGGAAGCTTCAGAGCTAATAATACTTAACCTAACATCAAGAAACCAAATTCACATGGGTATGTTGTTCTCAAACAGCTGTGCTCGATTTTGTGTGTGAACTCTTCTCGTGCATTTCTCAACTTCTCGACTTGAGGCCTATGTTTGGCCATTTGGCTTTTGAAACATTAATTAGCAGGAAAAAAAAAAAAACTAAAAGAGAAGGATTCTCTACCCCTTTTATTATAATAGTTATTTTTTTTAATTTTATCATTTAATATTAGATTTGTTTTGTACTGTGTTATCTCACTCTCATGATATAAATTGCGAGTTTGAAAGGTTAACTCGATTAATGTTATCTCAGTCTTATAATCCTGGTCATGAGTTTGATGGATTGATTTAGATTGTTTTTTATATTTTTTTAGTTGATTTATTTTTTAATCACATCTTTCAATATTGAGTTGATTGAGAATTAGACTTCATGATTTATTTTAATTTGTTTTCTATGGGGTTATCTTGATCTATTATAACTCAAGTTACGAGTTTGACAGGTTAACTTGTGTCGCTTTTAGATACCCTTTTATTTAATTGATTTTTTTTATTTCATCATTCAATATTTTGTTGATTAAAAAATAAATTTCAAAAATTATTTTGATTTATTTTATATGAAATTATTATAATTTCATAATTTAGGTTATAAATTTAATATATTAATCCAGGTTTATCCAAGTAAATTCAATATCTATTTTATCTATTGCAGCAAGAGCTTAGCTACAATTACAATTAGATTTCATTTCTTTTTGGATTTTTTATAATATGATTTCTTACTTGAAAAATACAAGGGGAAACGGGGGAATAGTGCTATCCTTTGTGTTCTGATCTCTTTCCTGTTCTACTCGAGCATTTGTTATTCGTTTTCTTCTTATATATTTTTTTTCAAGTACACATGCAGCCAACTAACATATTAGTTGTAAATTGTAGTGATATATATTTTTTTTTATTAATGTGGGTGTCCAGACTAGCTTGTACACAGCTCGGCTAATTCCACGGGCCTTAAAATTAACGATCATATAAGCCTCTAATAACCCTGAGGTTTGTGAGACTCGAACTGATAATTTTTAGGGAGCAAACTTAGAGTCTGATCAGTTGAGCTACACCCCTTCAAAATTAGTGATATTATTATTATTGATGGTGGCGCGCGACGGTAGTGATGGTGGTGAATGTAGAATCTTAGATGAGTACGGCTACAATTAGATAGAGAGTTTGTTTTTGTTTTGATATTATTGAGCTGTGATGTTTTGTGTTATCGGTGTTGTGTTGGTAGGTAAAAACAATGTTCGGTAACTAGGTAGTCTAATGTATATATAAATATTTAAAGAAGTTAAACAAGTTAAATTTTATTGTTATATCTATAAAATGGCCAATAAAAATTGTACCAAACTAAGAATATTCTGACAAATTTATTTAATTTATATTGAATAATTTATCAACTTTAAAATTTACATGAAATGTTATCACTTTTTTAGGAAAATAGTTCTTAAATTCATAAAAAAATAAATTAATATGATGAATAAGAAGGGTGTCCAGCATGGCATGCATATTGATGCGATGCAGTAATGGTTAGTGGTGATCAGGTTTCTTTAATTCGTACTCTCTTTTATGATGATGAATTTATTCAAGGATTTTTCTGTTCTTTCTTGGAATGTAAGGGGAGCTGTTAATAGAGGAGGGAAACGACACTGTAAGGAGCTTGTTCGGAATTATCTTCCTACTTTTTTTTTTTGTTGTTGTTGGAGACTCATGTTTTTTTGTTGCTCAGGTCGAGAAATTTTGGAAGAATATCGGATCCTGTCCTGTGGCTATTTCCGAACACATAGTTTGATAAATAAATGAAAAAATAAAATAAAATGAAAATCAGCAACGTAGCCTGGGCATGCATATGCTCGCGCAAACAAGAGAGAGAATGACTTCTATAAATTGGTCAAACATTTCAAGCAAATGGAAACAACAACGCAGAATTACTTTTTGCTCATTTCAAGGCTAAAAACACGAGCCTGACTCAAACTCGGTTCTTATTTACATCCATCCTCAGGTGTATTTTTCTGAAGCACCAGCAGTAAGACATGTATATGTCGGGGAAAAAAAAAAAAATTCCCATTGACTGCAAGTATTAAGATGCATAATATCAAGCATACCAGGGGAAAACCTGTGTTTTCTTTTTATTCTTATTTCAAACTATGACTATGAACTCGCACCAAAAACACGTATTCTCTGTTCAACTGGAACCCGGCAGCACGGACAAGTAGCTTTCCCCTTCTTCCCGTAATTGCCACTGCAATTTGCACATATAACTTGGTGAGCACAAGGAAGTAAAACAATAGAGACTTCATCTTTCATACAAATCATGCATTTCCGGTCACAGTTGGCTCCTTTCTCGGATGAATTTTCCAGTTTCTCTATTTCATGAAGCAACCTCGCAATTGTTCCTCCTTGGGGCTTTGTCCTCTCAGACTTTCCTGATGGTAATGCATTTGATTGATAATTCAGCTCAGTGGACTCTGCAGCAGATTTCAGACGTGAAAACTCTTGTTCAAGTCTTTGGAGATCATCCTTGTGGCGCTGGAAGTCGATTTCTATCTTACGGCGCAGAGCATCCAGCTTCCTTTTATTCTCAGCCTCGGTCGCTTCCTTGGAGCATCTTTCCTCTTCCACTAGGGCCAAAGCCTGCTCTTTCGCCTTCACTTCGTGCCTCCACTTCACCTGTAATAATAAAATTGCAATGAATAACTGTTTCCCTACTAATGTTTAAGATGAGGTAGAATGCACCCATAAATTAAATCTGGAACCAAAAAACTGATAACTTAAAACTTGCTCCAAAACTGAGAAAAAAGGAAGCAGACAGGTTGCTAACTATATTAAACAGTCAGTTCTAAGACAGCTGGGGATCCCGAAAAGGCTGCTGAATAGATTCTTGAAGGAATACAGCCTACCTAATGGCGTAGTATGACCAAGAAAGAGAGTGTTGGAGACACAAGAATGATAAATTAATCTATAGTGTTACCACATGCAGATTGCAGCTTTCAAAATTAATCTACAGTGTTACCATATAGTCTGCTAAATAAACTAGAGAGTGCAACAAGGAATCAGTGCTCATTCACCAATCAAAATTTGATCACAAACCAAACCAAACAAACAGAAATAAATAGTTGAGAGTTTCAATCAAAACCATGGAAACAATTATGTCAAAGCATGAGGAAATGCATGCATAATCTCAAAACCCATAGTAAATAATTATGATAAATTGACCAATTTTGGAACATCAGATGCATCATAAAATATGAAATAAGGACAAGTAAAATAGATAAATATATGGATAATTGTGCATGATGTCACAAACAAGTAACAGCATATGAATAAATGTATAAAATTTGATTAATCATTAGGCTTCTCTAAAATCACATCACCACAGAAACAAAAGGATGATTTAGTAACCTTCAATGATTGAATTCTCACTCATTTTAATTTAGTAAACTGATAAAAGGAAAATGGACATTGCAGTCAATATCAAGCTTAAGAAGGTTGTGGAAGTTCTGTATCCAGGAAAATTTCCACTTTGGAGTGCATTTTGAGTGCCATGGCACCTAGCTGCTCGCACTGGCGTTGACTTGCATCCCCATGCAAGTTTGCACCAGTATTAGGGGCCATGCACTCTCAAAAAGCTTAAGAAACACGTACGCTTGCAAAGAAAGAATGCAGATAGGGCAAAGGGTATGCTAAAGATTAAGATGCTAGATTCTATTTATTTATTTATTTCATAAGATAATAATCAATTATTTTAGGAGGCAGACACTGGAAATCTTGAAAAGCTTTTGGCATCCCCTTCCTATTTTGAATAATGTTTAACTAAACTTTTTCCAAGTAATATTTTCTCATTTACAATGATAAGAGGAATGATAAAAGCTTCTTGAGAGTCTCCCAGTAGAGCCTTAATTTAAATTTATCAGTAATGACTCAAAACCTGTCTCTCCAACAATCTAACAATTTCCTCGCAGAGCAAGGCCTCACCTACATCACACCAAGTACAGTGATTAAATGTGCAATCATTTTCCATTAGCCTTGCACTTAAATCAACCAAAAGGTTTGCTTTCAAGACCAAAATTTAGCCATTGGGTCCAGTGTGACAACAATGAAGCATCATCTTTCTGCTGGTAGTGTATTTGCCTTCTCAATTCTACTAGATTTATGCAAGCCATTAAGGACACAAACAAATCATATTCAAATATTAGGACCTTATTTTTGCAATCCTAAATGAAGCCCATACCAAATTACTCACAGCTAGCCTAAAATGTCATTCACCTAAAGGAGTAGTAGTTCAATCAACTGAAGCAGATAAAAATAACAGATGGAACAAGATTGAAAAACATGGCTGTGGACTACCAAGCTATAAAGACCCTAAATTCTCCATCTTCAAACAAGTTGAGCTCTGAGATCAGATGCAGAGGACACAACATCAAAGGCAAAATTATTCTCTCAATAATGTTAAAAGTTGCACAAGACTATATAGTCTTCTGTTCTAAGAAACTCTAATCCCAATAATTTAGAGTCCCAATCAATTAATGGCAGGAATCATGTGACTGAATATAATATCTAGAGCTTTACAGTTTATGAGGTTAAACTTATGCTTTCACAAATGTGCATTTTTATCTTGCTATCTGATCACTACAGGAACAACAAACCACTTTGCTTTAACTAGTGAGCTTTATAAATCTGGAGGCCCATCTTTTGTCTTTCACTATTTTAAGGGTTTTTTTCCTTCTGTTGGGGGTTGGCGTGGGAGTTGAGTACTTCAATGATTTATCCTAAAACAATGCAGGCTAAGAGAAACTCATCAATCTAAGAATTCACCTTAACTTAAATTACAACATGAAAACCAAATATGTAGCAGGAAATCTTAATGGAGTTTGTCCATGTATGTGTGTAGTGGATTTAGGTATACAACACACCTCAGCTTCTTTCTGAGCATGCTCAATATTGGCCAAACATTGTTGCAACTCCTTGATATTCTCTTTCTCATCTGCAATCTCAGCCTGCAGCTTAGTTTTCTGTTTCTCCCAAGCCAAAAGCCTCTTCAGGCACTTTTTCTCCCTCTTCGCTACCTCTAAACATGTTGTTACTGACTCTGATGCACTTAACTTAGAAGCCTCCATCTCTGCCCTGATTTCTGCGTTCTCTGTCTCTAGCCGTCTCACAGCTGCATTTGCCCAGTCCACTTGACCACTAGCCTTCCTTAAAGCATTCTCCATCTCAGACAGCCTCTTCGCAGTTGAATCCTCCAGAGTCTGTTTCCCCTTCTTTAATCGCTGGGTCTCCTCTCTTTCCATCCTCAACATTTTAAGCTCTGTTAAATCACTACTAAGCTTTCTGGCAGCTTGCATTGCCTTCTGATGCGCCCACTCCTTCCGCTCCTTCACTTGTTTATCCAAATCCTTTATATGTTGAAGCAGGGTGACTATCATATCATCCTTCTGATCTTCTCCTACAAGCTCCTCATCAAGCTTCAAATTTTGAAGCTTGCTCAGCATTGAACTAATTCCTTCTTTGTTCTTTGAATCATGAGACTCCTCACCCTTCTTGATCATCCCTTCATCTGCCTTTGCAACTGAGGCAGCATCCCCACCTGCACTAACACTCACACAAGCCTGAACTTGCACCCGAGGTTGCATCTGCATCTGTTTCGAATTAGCTCTAAAACCAGCAGCAAACATTGCAACATTCCTTTTCAATAAAGACTTCATTGAAGGCGATAGATTAAACCTTTTAGGACACTCAATATCCTTTTGCAAAGTCATTTCTGCACTATATGAGAAAAACCCATCAGGTGAAAACTCTGATCCTCCCCCACTTCCAAACCCCCATCCTCCATGAAACCTACACAATGCTGGTGCCACCACACCAACCCCATTATCAACCCCACTAACACTCTCTACACTACCCTGAACATTACCACTCCCATTCCCCGGAAAACTCGTGACAGGAATTTCAAGCGCACTTGCTCTACCCACATGAAGATCACTCATCAACAAACACCACATAGCATCACCTTTACTAAAATGTGGCTTAACCTGTTGCAACAAACAAACCATACCCGCAAGGGAATACTCCTCTAATTGCCTTAAATCATTAAAAACAAGCTCCGTTTCATCTACATTTCCATTACTACTGCTACCACAATTATTACTATTCAAATAAGCCAATGAATTATGCAATATATTAGTCAGCACATCCATGCCGCCATAACAATACCCGTTACGCAAGATTGCCTTTAACGCAACATCCTCATCATAACCCAATCCAACAAGCTTAGAAATAGCTTCTTTATATAAGAATTCAAGATTTTTTAAAAGAATTTCTTCCAATTGCTCCTCAGTACAGTAGCCCCATCCGTTATCATCAAAATTAGAATTGGAGTTGTTGTTGTTGTTATGGGTTGGATCGTGAAGACCAAGATGGTACGCTAAAGGTTTGAGACCCGATTCAAGTAGGGTTTTGGCATAAATACAGGGATCGAATTCAGTGTATTTGGCAGGGCGGGGCACCCTCCGATTTGCACGGACATGTTTTTCTCTAGCAGTGCAGCCCATATAGATTTATTTATAGATAGATAGACAGAATAAAAAACAGTATGGAAAGATTGAATAGAGAGATAGATATACGTGAAAACAAGAATTAGATTAGGAATATTTGCAAACAGAGAGAGAAAGAAAGAAAGACTTACAGGAGGAGGTGGTGGTGGAGATTGGGGAGTTGTTTGGTGGTTGTCTGGGGTGAGTTTGGTGATTTTTGAGTGTGCGTGTTTGAGAGAGAGAGTGATGAGGAGGGGAGGGGAGGGCATGCAGGTAGCTAAGGGGTATTTTTTCTAAGTGAGTACGAGATTACGAGGGTGATTTTCAAACTTTTGTTTTTGAAAAAAAAATATTTTAATATTTTTTTATTCTAATGCATCAAAACAATAAAAATATTAAAAATATATTGAAAATTACGGTTTAACCGTTCTCCCAAAAGAGACCATTGTTGATTGGGGTTGTAGCTACTAGCTTGTAAAACATTCGGTGGATTGTTTCAAAAAAAAAAAAAAGGTTATGGGAGGTCTCAAATTAATCCTTTAACTATCAAGTAATTCTCAATTTAGTTCTTATTAGATTTTTTTCTCAATTTAGTATATTTCTTGGTTTCGATAAAAATAGACTATCCATGTTGAAAATAAAGCATTTATGAAAATTTAACAATATACAATATCACATGCGATCTTAATCTTGTGATAAGAAAAGGTAATATAATTAAGAAAAACAAAAGGGTTTGGGCAATCCACTGTTGCATCTTCTATTCACGCAGAGAATTGCACTGTGGATTCGCACAGTGCAATTCATGATTTTTCTTGTCTGCCTCTTGCTCTGGGTTGGCTCAATAACGTTGGATTGGTGGCTGGTTCTTTGGAGATTATGGTCGGTTGCTTCACGCTGGCTTCAGAAAGGAGACGACCGCATTGTAACGTTTGGAGTCGAGGATTTTTTGTCGACTTCTATCCCTTTTTTTAGTATGCTCTGATGAACCTGTGGCCTTCGGGCTCTTGATCGGCTCAAATTTCCTACCAGTCGAGGTCTGCTTCTGACGATTTTGTGGGACCTATTATGTTCCTTTTTAAGGTCTGCTAGCTGTTCGTTTTATGACAAGTACCCATCTTTCCTCTGTGTCCTTGTCGGATTAGAGCTGGAAATGGTTGTGTTTGAGGAGATTTCGTATTCTGACTGTGAAGTTTCTGTTGGAACCAAACCAGGTATGTGGCACAGGAATTACACAGTTTTTAAACCCTTTTACAATCATTATATATGAGCAACTTTCTCATTTTTAACCCCATTTCCTTGCCATGTTTCTTGGATGTTGTGTTGCTTACATCCCCTCTTCTTCTGTCTCTGGTTGTGGTTGCAGTCTCTATAAAAGCCTCTATTAAGCTCTTTTCCATTCTAACTTTGGTGGTTTTAGGTTCTTTCATGCTTCTTTTGGATTTTAGATTGTCATGATTCGGACGCTTACACAATTTGCATGCTTCCTTTGGCTACTGATTCTGAATCATTTCTTTCTTGGTGATTTGTTTTGTCAGAAAAGCTACAGAGGATTGATACACTTTACAACGGTGTTGTATTAAGATGAACTTCACTGAAGCATTTTGGGCTGTTTAATGATCCGCTGGTCTTCCAAGGCATGTGCTTGGGCATGATTTTGAAATAAAAAATTGCAGAAAACCGCCATGTTTAAGACTTTTTAGTCTCTTTTTGATACCTCAAACAATAGATGCAGTAGTTTTCATCATTTTGCTGAGCAATTATTTCATGTTCCATCGTTGTCAGCTTATGGGTCTGATTATATCATGAATTTGTTGAGAAACTTTGCATGTTTTTTTCTTTATTGCCTTTTTTATTTTTTTGGCATCTTCACTGTCATGGATTTTCCTGTTCTTACACAAACTGTAGACATAGCATAGTAAAATTTACATCCTATATGTTTTTGCGGTTATAAATTCCTTTGATAAAAAATTAATTTTTTTATTTTAAATTAATTTTTTAATATGTTTAGATTGTTTTGATGAGTTGAAGTTTAAAATAAATTTTAAATAATAAAAAAAATTTATTTAGATGTATTTTTAAATAAAAAATCCTTTAAAAAATAATTGCTACCAAAATATCAAATTAATTCTTAGACCCCATTTATTTTTGTATTTTAAAAGTACTTTTAAAAAAATTTGAATTTTTTTTATCTTTATCTTTATTTTAAATATTTTTTTATATTTTCAGATCGTTTTGATGTGCTGATGTAAAAATAATTTTTTTAAATAAAAAAATAATTTTAATATATTTTTTTAAAACATAATTTAAAAAATAAGTAAGACACTTCGAATTAATCTCAAAGTAATTTTATTAACTTCGAAGAGTCGGGAAGGACGTCTACAAGTCTAGAATATAGAAGATAAAACCCAAAAAAAAAAAATGAAAAATATGGATAGATACTGGGAGACCTTAAGAAGTCAGGAGGTAAAACATCCTTAAAAAGTTGATTTTTCGTTACATGTGATGTCATTGATCAAACAAGACGTCACGCCAAAATCTTTTTTTTTTTTTTTTGTATCTTATCCAGTTTTAATTTTAATAATTAATCACAAATTCAATCTTTTCGCCTCACTCAAGGTGTGAAATATTGAACAAAATTAATAAATTATACTATAATCAAAACCATTTTTAATTAATAAAAATTAAAAACAAAACATCCGTTGTTCTTGTTATCTAAATACATATTACTAGTAGTTGCTTTCCATCTACATTAATATATTTAATTTAATTATTCTTCAAATTAGATAAATGATATTTATATAAATGTAGTCGTAGTAACAAAATCTAATACAAATTATTAATGAGAAGTAAACGAAGTCCACATATACAGCCCCTTAGCGAACTCCCTCAAGATCACCATAGCCATGGCCGTGAAAACCAGCAAAAAACAAGACCCATCGCCTGCTTTTTTAGAAACAGTGGATGAAATCATGAGACTCTATAAATCACTGCCGTCACGACCCTCCATTGAAGAAGTTGAAGCAGCCATTTCTGTGATCAAGACTGTCAACAATGAAGAGCAGGCAAGGCTTGATGATATTGCAGAGCTAGACTGTCCTCAAGATGTCCCACAGGAGCTCTTCTCCGTGCTACAACAAGCGAGAAAGACCGTGGTGTTGTTTCAAAGCCATGAACAGAGAAAAGAGGCTCTTTACTTGGTTGAAGTTGACAAGATGTTTGAGAACTTCGATGGGTTGATACAAAGAGTTTCTTTGTTGGTTTCTGGGGATACCCACAAGGAGAAACTGATTTCTGTCAGTGAGTCAGTTGAAAAAACTGAGAAAGAAAGTGTGGTTAGTGATGAAAGTTTGATCAAGAAAAGAGAGGATGGAGAATCGGATAAAGATGGCTTCAAGGATTTGGTGAAGAGCTCTTCCACAAAGGCTGCTTTCTTTTCGGGTAATCTTTAATGTTTCTTTGCTGCTTGGTTTCTTTGGAGTTTGTATATGCATACACATGAAGATTGTAGAATCCGGGTATTCAAAGACAAACTCTATTGATTACTTAAATTCTTGAAATGCTTACTTGTTCAAAATATTAAAAATGGGAAAACAAAATTAAACTTGTCTTCATTTCAGTTGCATATATGGAAATTCAAGAATTTTTCAGAAATGAAGTTTTGCTTCCCATTTGATGTGATTATTCAAAAGAATATTGAGCTGGAATAGGCAAAGAAGAAGGTGTGTGTATTCTAAGATTTAAGAGTCATTAATCACTTGTAATTTATTAATTCTTTGGTCTAATTCTAACATGACATTTTGAATCTTTAAATTTGTGATGTTGAAATATTCGTGTTAAATTCTGCTTGAATAGTTCTCTTTATAGTTGATGCCCTGGATAGCCAGCTAAAAGAGGTGCACTCACCCTTCTTGATTGTGATTGCAGGTTTAGTGTGAGGTTAAAACTAGTAAGAGCAGACCAGAAAACAATTTTTTGTTGAAAATAATATTCTTATTTTGTTTCGTTTTATTCTCTAATGTTATGGTATTCTTGGTTTTTTTTCTACAATTCTTTAATCTTTGTATTCAAAAGTTTTTTATTCCTTAATTCTACGTGTGGATATTGGAGCATTACAGGTGAAGTGAACTCTGAGAAGCTGAGTCTGATGAAGGTGGCAGCAGTCATAGAAAAATCTGCAAATACTGGCGCTGTAGTTCTTGATCTTAGAGGCAAGTTGATGGATCAAATTGAGTGGCTTCCTCTGTCAATTGGGAAATTATTGTTCATTACTGAATTGGACTTGTCTGAAAACCGAATCATGGCACTTCCATCCACCATTAATGGCCTCAAAGCCTTGACAAAGTTGGACGTCCACTCCAACCAACTAATAAACCTTCCTGGGTCATTTGGAGAGCTAATCAATCTGACCGATCTTGATCTCCGGGCAAACAGGTTAAGATCACTGCCAGCTTCTTTTGTGAAGTTGACAAAACTTGAAAATCTTGATTTGAGTTCAAATCAGTTCACTCAATTGCCAGAGACTGTTGGGAGTTTGACCAGCTTGAAGATACTAAACGTGGATACAAATGAACTTGAGGAGGTTCCTTACACAATTGGAAGTTGCACGTCACTAGTGGAACTGAGATTAGATTTCAATGAGCTCAGAGCACTTCCTGAGGCAATCGGAAAGCTTGATTGTTTGGAGATTCTTGCTTTGCACTATAACAGAATTAGAGGGTTACCTACAACGATGGGCCATCTTTCCAACTTGAGGGAACTTGATGTAAGCTTCAATGAACTAGAATCCATACCTGAAAACCTGTGCTTTGCAGAAAATCTCAAGAAATTGAATGTTGCCAATAACTTTGCGGATCTAAGATCTTTACCGCGAAATATTGGAAACCTCGAATTGCTTGAGGAGTTGGATATAAGTGACGATCAGATAAGAGTCTTGCCAGATTCTTTTAGGCTCTTGTCAAAATTGAGAGTTTTTCGTGCTGATGAAACTCCATTGGAAATCCCACCAAGACAAGTAACTATTTTGGGCGCTCAGGTAATGTTTGATGAACAGCTTTGGCTTACCAATCACTAAACTTTTACCTGTTTCTTAAATGATACTAACTTATTCAACTTTCCCTCATCAGGCTGTTGTTCAGTTCATGGCCGACCTTGTTAACAAGAGAGACGCAAACACTCAATTGTCAAAGAAGAAGAAGAAGAAGGGGTTTTGGCACAGGGTCATCTCAATCCTTTGGCCTTTCAGGAGCAGCTAAGCCATGCAGTTGACAAAACACTTGAAGTTATATGTTTAGCCTTGATGTGCATAGATTTATATATCATTCCTTAAGACCGCGCTGGTTTTGCTTGGTTCTAGTGTAATGAGAAAAAAAAAAAAAGCTCTCTCTATATATATATTATGTGAAACAAAAGTCATCGAGTAATGACAAAATATTGATTTAATTCGTTGCCCTACCTTGCGACCATTAATGACAGCTATCCCAAACCTGCTAAGTTTTGAATCTAATGAGAATTCTGAATCTTAAACGATTACCATTATCAATAATGAAGCCACTTCCCTTCGTCTATATCGGCCTCTCGTCGAACTTGATCCCAGGCAAGGTGGGAGTCTTTCTACGTATGAAACATTTGTGAACTGTCGCCCTCCCATCTACGCCTTGTTTTTCTTTTCTTGAGTTGTTTGTAAACTGGAGAGGGTACGTTTATCCCTAGATAAACATTGTTGCTGCCATGTTGTAATTATTTAATTTAATGCAAATGTCAATTATATTGAGAATTCTCTGAGAGCAACTTCTATGTTTTTATGGTCATATACATATTGGACAGACCTAGAAAGTGCTTGTGGATCTTCTTCTTCTTCTTTTTCTTTTTTTTTAGTTTAACGTAGGTGTCCGGGCCAGCTTCCACGCACCTCGACTAATCCCACGGACCCTGAAGTTAACGACCATGTAAGCCTCCAGTGGCCATCATATGAGCAACCACAGGACTCGAACCTGAGACCACAGAGGGAGCAAACATCTTAGTTCCAAGCATTTACCACTAGATCACCATCTAGATGGTTATCTTCTTCTTCTTCTTCTTGTTAAAGATGGAGTGTCGATTAGATACTGAATTAGATACTGAATGAGGTTAGCCAATTAAACTACTTCTAAATATCAACTTTATTATTTAATAATAATAATAATAAGTTCAATGTGCAAAAATTCTCTCATTTTTATTATTAGATAAGATACTTGAGATCATAATTTTCTTAATCGTCAAACTTTTCAATCCATGTAGATGTGGGACAATTACTTCCTAATTTTCCATATCTTTTCTTTTTTGAACGAGCAGTGCATGCCAGGTTATGTATTAATAATTCTTAGAGGTGTAGTTTAACTGGTCAGATCCTAGGTTTGTTCTCTAGAGATCATCAGTTCGAGTCTCACAAATCTCAGGGTCACTAGAGGTTTACATGGTCATTAATTTCAGAACTCGTGAGATTAGTCGAGGTGCAGACAAGCTGATCCAAACACCCATGTTAATAAAAAAAATATTAATGGTAAATTATATTGAAATGTAATGAAGGGATCATATTAAAAATATTTTTTTAAGTACAAGCATCAACCATATATACAATTACTATTGTGTAGTTTGAAAAGGGCAATTGAAATTCTATAAATGTAATTGATTAAAGCAATTAAAATGAATAATGCAATTATTGTCTGTATGCATGCGATGGATATCCTCATATCAAAATTTCTTTTACCTCTTGTAAAATTCAGATTGAATAACGATTCTATTTTTTCAGTATGACCTTTCGTAGGACTAGCATTAAATACAGCATAGCATTAGAAGTAAAAACAATGTTACTATTCCTTATTCTAAAAGAAATATATATATATATATATATATATATATATATATATATATATATATATATATATATATATATATGGGAAGCAAAAAAACCTGGGCCAGGCCCGATTATATTTCTTCAAAGTCCTACCCGGAGAATGGCTTGAGGCTTTTAGGCTTCAGCAGGTGAGCAAGGCAAAGGGCGAGCGATCCCTCGCAACGCAAACAAAGGTCAGTCAGAATCCTCCTTTTGCTCTCTTGATTTTATATCCCTGATTTTGTCGGTGTATTGAGATTGAATTCCTGTTTATTTTACCCTTTCGCTCTGGTTGTCGGAATGTTTTTTTTTTGAAAAATTACAAATATTTTTCTTGATGACTATAATTAAAAACAGTGAAAAGTAGCTGAATGAGAATTTTCTTAGTGTATGTGCACTATTGAATGAGAATCTCTTCAGTTCTGTTTTGTTTCTAGTTTTTATATTATCAATCAGACAGGCAGCCATTTGCAAGTTCACATGACTTTGGCATAAGCATATCTTTCTGCAAGGTGGTTATCAATGGATTTATATTTCTTTGCCACTTCCCTGGCTAGCTACTATCTTTGCATCCCTTTTGGGATTGCTTCTTCTAAATTAATTGTGGCTCTAATTTCACTGTTTACCTCAACATTGTTTTGTTTTTCTGCACCTCCAGGTTGCCTTAAATTTTTTATTTGTCTCCTGAAATTACAGGATTATTATGGCTGAAAGCTCAATAATTTCTGATCAAAAGGTAGAAGCTTTGGCAAAGAAAGGCATGGATCGGATAAAAAAGGTGTATGTTTGGGACATGGATGAGACCCTTATATTGCTCAAGTCTTTGCTGAACGGGACTTATGCACAGGGTTTCAATGGCTTAAAGGATGTGCAGAAGGGAATAGAAATTGGTAAGATGTGGGAGAAGCACATTCTTCAAATCTGCGATGATTTATTCTTCTATGAACAAGTGAGTTTCCCTTCTTCTTCTCGTTAGCTTTTCTTGATTTGCATGTTGTCCAATTATATTTGGGTTTCTAGTACAAAGCTGGATGGTTTTGTTTTAAACTTCTTAATGATGACTATGATTAACTATTTGCCAAATTTTCAAAATGCAGGTAGAGAACTACAATAAGCCTTTTCTTGATGCCATGAGTCAGTATGATGATGGGCTTGATCTTTCTAATTATGATTTCAACCAAGATGGATTTAGTCCTCCTTCTGATGATGTAAACAAAAAAAAGCTAGCGTACAGACACCGAGCCATAGCCAACAAGTACAAACAGGTACTTTTAATAGATAATTATCAAGCGTGAGTTCATTATTCCATTTTATATCTGCTCCATGCAAGTAATGATGATCATACCAACCTAAGTGAAATTCTGAAAATGAAATTGGCTGCTTTGTAATTACTTTTTGTTCATTACTGCTGTATGAACCTAGATGTAAGAAGGGCTTTTAAAGGTTGTGCTGCAAAAAGTCGGCTGCTTTTGTTTGTCTTGTTAGGTGTTTGTTTGACTGCAAAGCCTTTAACCCTCACTAGCAGTTTGTCATGAAATATAAATGCTGACTCTGTAGCACTATGTTATAATCATATAGTATGTTAATTCTCTGAGTTCAATGCATTTGTGTTATATGTAAGTTCACATTGTATGTTGTGTTCTTAAGAAAGGTAATCATTGAAAGATGGAGATTTAAATTGTTACCCGTTTATTATAATGACATTGTTTCACAAACTGTCAGAGTGTAGAGATTATATATCATAATATGGAACTCTTACAGTCTTAATCTGGACCAATGTCTGAATTTGATTGTGGGGTTATGGATGTGATACAAGTATCTGAACAAATGCTCTATGTTAGGAAATTTGACCGTGGATTTAGCAAGCTTTAGTGACTTCCAATAGCTCAATATTTTTGGGGGCATGGGATGGTCATATAAGGTAGTTGAAATTTGCTGGCTTCTTTAACTTCCTTTCTGTTTCTATATGCAGTCTGCATTTTCTTCCATGTATTTCTAAGAAAAGCTATTTACTACATGCCAGTTATTTTAGATTTTCATGAATTGGAAATTGGAATATGAACAGGTGAAAAAGCTCACTTCTCTCTGAAATTTCAGGGTTTGCATAATATTCTTGATCAAGAGATGATCAATCTATGGGAGGAATTATATAATTTGACTGATGAATATACAGATAGATGGCTCTCTTCAGGTATATGGATTCTCCATTTGTGACTGCTGGCAAATGTAATCGTTTCTTTATTGCTTTAACTGGGGGGACTTGGTACTGGACTGTTATCTTATTCTTGTTGCTGTTTTGAAATATTGTTATTTCCTGTTATTCTTTTTGAGGTCCTCTGAAGATGGCTGACATAAAAGAAAAGGAAAGGAAAACTAGAACATGAGTACTAAGGAAAAGAAAATAAAGCGTTTATTAATTCTATGCTGTAAAAATAACCAGAAAGAGATGTAAACAAGGACCTAGTAATCTAATATCCTGATGCCAGATTGCTTAATCTTGCATTTTTAGGCTTTCAAAGTTTTCTCCAATGACTTTGGTGACAGCATAAATGATTGTCATAGCAATATCAAGACCACTTGAATGTAATCCATTAAAAATTGCATTGTTGATTGCTCCTTTCTGGTGATTTCAAACATACTTTTATATCCTTTGATGATCTGTAAGTGGTACTCTGTCTTGCTTTGGTGTCTGAGATGAGCTTGCTAGCAGTATTCTTGTATATTCATCACACTCTTACTCATATTATCATCTGTCACAAATCTAGCGCGGGCTTTCTTGGAACAGTGTTCTGGCTGGAAGGAAGACCCTACTCGTTGTCTTGCCTCTACTGATGGGATCATCAATCACACCGATGCCAAGTTTGAGCCCATTAATGTTTTAGTGACTTCTGGATCATTGATACCCAGCCTCGTAAAATGTTTACTTTTTCGACTTGACAATTCAATAGCACATGAAAATGGTCAGCATCCCTTGTCTCATCTATATATATATTTTATGTCTATTGCCATAATTGGTGTTTGAATTAGCCAGCTTCATTTCAGCATTCTTTTGAACTAAGAATGCAATACATTTTTTCCAATCATATGTCAGGTGGATGGTCAAATTATATATTGTTTTTTCCCCATAAGAAAACATTGGTGCCTATCCTAGGTGATGCTGAAGTTTTATCCAAATGAGAATTTGGGTGGCATTCTAGATTAGAATTAAATGAACTGTTGAATTAATTTATTTGTTGTTTCACCTCTCCTAAATCACACGGTGGAGGAAATCTTACTATATACAGAAATGGTTGAACTTTTGATAACTTAGTTTTGTGCTTGTTTATGCTGAATTGCTTGTGGTCACTATTTGGTATCCTCAGAAGATGATATCTCTATTTCCTGTCTTGGGATTTGAGTTCTAAGACTAAAAGCTTTATCCTTCTATGGATATTAATACTTTCAAGAATTTTTCTGAGGTTTCAACTAACTTGTTTCATTTGTATTATGTCACAAATAAAGTATGTTCAAAAGTTGCATCCCATGTTTGCTAAAGAGATAGACAAAGGAGTTTTTTATTTTTTTCTAATATAGAATAAACTACTTTCTATAATTTCTAATTTGGCTCCTCTGTAACAAAAAAAAAAAAACAAATGGCTACACCACTGTTAGCAATGATGCTGTGTGCTGAAATTTGTCACTGCATCTTCTTACTGAATTACCTTCTTTTATAGTGCAATGTCTTGAAAGTTGGGGAAACTAGATGAACCGTGCAATTTAGATGTTATTGAGCTAGCAATTCCTGCAGTACTTTACAAGCACAAGACATTCCTATTACGGAATTTCCATTATTTTGTCTTTGAAGTCAGTTCAATTGACTTTCAGTTAAGAGCTGAATTTGAAGCTCAACTGATAATAGATAAACCTGTTGAGGTTGTGATTCAATTAGATGGTGTCAACACACATTGTTATAACTTCAGCAAAACCTTGAATGAGAACCTAGGGCAAGGTATTTTGGGATTAGTGGGGAAAATTAGAATGAGATCAGATGCACTGAGTTTTTTCCTTCATGACATGTTCTTTTGGTTTGCCATTCCTAAAGAAACACACAAAATAGATTGACCCTTTTACGGCCTTGTTTTTGTTGTCTTGAGGTAATTGCACTTCTGGTTTTTCATCTTGCAACATTTCATGATAGGGTTTAAACCCTGTGTTTACACTGCACAGATAAACAACCTTCAATTCTTGTTAGGTGAACAGATTTTTGATGGGTGCTAAAAATGCCTGATTAAGCATGTGGGAAAAGCTAACCTGAAGAATGTGATATAGTTTTTCCAGCTGATATAATTTTATTCTAGATATTTACTCAAATGAATATATTCTCATTATTATTAATTCTTTCCCATCTTCACTTAATTGCTTGAATACATCTAGTTAATTTCCTTTCTTTCCATTACTTTATATTAGTTACGATAGCAGGCCTGAGACAAAGTGCTCTGTTGTTTCAGTCTACAGCTCATGGGAAGTGGGAAAACCTCAATGTTTTCAGTGGATCAAGGAACGATTTAATGGTCCAAATGTCCATTTTTGTGTAATTGGGGATGGATGGGAAGAGTGTGAAGGTGCACAGGCCATGCAATGGCCATTTGTCAAGATTGGTATGCACCCAGGTGGGGATCACCGTTTTCCAGGCCTTACGTTGAGAACTCTTGGCTACTACTTTGCTGTTGTGTACGGGGATCCTGATGCTGAAAATAATGAAGATGAATCATGACGTCATTTGCAAAATGTTATCTGTCCTGTCCTGTTCTGGATATTTTTTTGTGAAGTCGCAGAGGATTTCAATGTGGAATTCATGGACATTTAACCATATAGACATTGAATGTCCATAAGCGTGTCTAGGGAAAACTTTTTTGGCATTCCATGTCCTTGGTTTTTATGGTTAGAAAACACCCGGTTAGAATGATTCTCCATTGATAAATTCTCCTAGACGGCCTCGTCTTGTATAGATCGCATTGTATTGTGACGGCTGTTTTATATAAATCTTGCATGTGGTTGCAAATATTTTAACAGAAGTGTTTGTACAACGAGGCGATTTACAGTGTGGAATGGTGTAATCTTGCATTTTTAGTCTACTCACCAAAAAACAGGGTACTCTGCATATACAGAGATGCATGCAGAACAAAATCAAATGGACAGCTTTGTGGGATAGAGATTGCTCGACAGCGCCCCTTCCTTGTGTGATAGAGATTGGTCGACAGTGCCCCTTATCGAGTAAGATTGTGCAAGGACGACATTTGGGTCCCTTTAAAGAGATCAGGTGCATGGACACATTTTGTTATTTGTATTTTCTCTTCATGCAGTCCAGGCATCTCTAGTCTAGAATGTCAAAATATCTCAAGGACTCTGGTGTCAGGTCAGAAATAGTGACCGAGAAGTTACGTGCTCGCAATTTTGCCTGACTTCCCTGGCTAACTATCCCATATCTTTCGCGCAGATCGTATGCAACCTTCTTTCTTTGACTTTCTTTCATAGTTTCCTCTGCCTTCGTGAATAGACAGGAATGTGGCTGAAAGATGGATAGCCGAACTTTATTGTGTGCGCAAAATGCATCCTTGAGTTGCATCTCTTAACACGCTGCACCTTCTAAACTATATGGTTTGTTATCTATCTCATCAGCTGAGGGTGATTTATAATGTATTTTTAAAGTATTTTTTATTTAAAAATACATTGAAATAATATTTTTTATTTTTAAAATTAATTTTTATATTAATAAATCAAAACGATTTAAAAATATAAAAAAATATTTTATTATGAAACACTATTTGAATCGTGTTGTGAAACAGCATCATTGTAACATTATTGCAGACAAGCTTAAAGCTCTCCTGAACACTCATGTAAACTTGCTTTTATATATATATATAACCTAAAAGAAAAGGAAAGTGGATTCAACATGAGAATTCATTAGCTATTCAATTATTTGGAGTAAAATTGAAAAACTTCTTGGAAATTATAGTGGTAATGTTGAAAAATTCTAAACCACAAGATATATTGATGAGTGTACAAGAAAGAATATATATATATATATATATATATATATATATTACACTTTCATTTTATTAGTTTGGAATAAGAAAAAAAGACGAAGTTGATATATGGCTTAAGGAGAGTAAGTTCCGTAAGACCATAACCTTATCTAATCTGTCGCCATAAGATGGGATTATCTTAAGATCTTCTTCACCATTTTCCTTCCTTAGGTCTTGTAGCAGATAACGTTGATGGTGATGAGCAGTGGAAATGGTAAACCACTGCTGGGTCTGATTTTGTGATGTGGATGAATCTCGGACCTTGATGGTTGCCTGATGCTCCCATGGCAAAGGAGGCTTGCCTCGTCACGTGCATGCAATGTCTGACACCAAAAGTTTGAGAGATGGGTGGGGTCCAATATTTTTTTTTTTTTTTGACAAATCTTTGATTTTGATATGCAACCAACCGAAATGGGACTTAAACACCACATCTATCCATAGCTAGCAGCTAAAAGGAAATACCATAATGTTGATGATTTGAAAAAAACCATATCATAATTTACTAAAGTCTTGTAGCTCCCTGTAAACTTATGTGTGTTACTAGGATTTGAAAAAAACCACATCTTTCGTTCCAATTTCATTGGTCCTTTTCAAAGTTTAATTTAACATATTTCTCTCGCCCACTCATCTGCAAGTTGTTAAAGGTGTGTGCTTGACAAATGTTCAGACTGGATTCTTTGTTCTTGAAGCTCTCCAAGCTTGTTTGTTTCTCTAAATGATATCCAACAAATATTCTTG
The DNA here is from genome assembly GCF_000002775.5 of Populus trichocarpa. NCBI lineage: Eukaryota > Viridiplantae > Streptophyta > Magnoliopsida > Malpighiales > Salicaceae > Populus > Populus trichocarpa. The sequence goes on along the minus strand of NC_037285.2, from coordinate 11,855,980 downwards.
TATGGTTTCCATACATAAATTTACTCAATTGGGTGTTTGTTATTTTTGTTAATCATGTAATTGATTACTTTTCTCTGACACTCTTTTCCTTTGCCAATGCTAAATAGTAAACCAATTTAGATTCGCAACTTCATGGTGTTTTGTGTAAGATAATCTTAAATCTGTAATGCTGTACATTAGCACTGATACATATATTTGTTTTCATGTGCTTTACTTGTGCCCAGGCATGGCAAAAATGGGAGAAATGGCTGTGCTTTGTGTGTTTGAGACTATGTAAGCTTGTACCAAATCGAAGAATAAAGATTAGCTTTGTGAGGTTTTGCAATGCCAGTTCCTCTTGCACCTTATCCAACACCTCCAGCCCCATATGCTCCTCCTGCTCCAGCTCCAGCTCCTCCTCCTCCTCCTCCAGCCAACGGTATGTTTAGTTACTTGTGAACTTGTTTCAGCCTCAAAACTATGTGATTTTCCTTTTTTGTTTCATTTTTCAATGAAAGAGATGACAAGAAAAATTGGGTGATACTGGTAAAAGCAATCTATGATTTAGTTTGATGATGATTTTCAGGTGCACAGAGCCAGCTCGTGTGTTCTGGATGTCGAAACCTGTTACTCTATCCAGTTGGAGCAACCTCTGTATGTTGTGCTGTTTGCAATGCAGTCACAGCTGTGCCACCTCCTGGTACGAGTTTATCTATTATATCTTCATAGATTTATTATACTAATCACAAACTCTATTTCTTAAATACAGTTTAGACTAAAGAGTTCTCTTTTTTTCATAATTTAATAAATCTTAACTTGAAAGGCGATCAGAAATAGTCGAAGCCATTAATTTATCTTTTCCAGCATTGATAGAGTCTAAACTTCGAACCCAACATATAGAGCCCTTTCCCCTCCTATCAGCCCTTGGTCCTTGTTATTATTTCATGAAAATGTTCAACAGATGTATTCACCATTGAACAAACTCCTAAAATGCAAAAACTATATGTGAACTGTACGTTTATGACATCCAGAAAAATGTCTGAACATTTATTTAGTAACTTTGCCTGTTCAACTATATATTAATAGGCACAGAAATGGCCCAGTTGGTTTGCGGAGGTTGCCACACCTTACTGATGTACATCCGTGGAGCAACGAGCGTGCAGTGTTCTTGTTGTCATACAGTCAATCTAGCCTTGGAGGGTAAGGAACTTAAGAACCTATTACCTGAAAAGGGCATTTTAGAACTGGTTTTGGTTTAGATTAAGTTGGGAGATAAACATCAAATCTATAATATGACAGCAAATCAAGTGGCACACGTCAATTGTGGGAGCTGCAGGATGCTGTTGATGTACCGATATGGAGCACGGTCTGTGAAATGTGCTGTTTGCAATTTTGTCACACCAGTTGGGGTCAGTACATAACTCCATTACTCTTTTACCTCTTGTTAGTTTAGAAGTCCCTTGACAGTAATAGACTCCATTCCCAGAATAGCAGTTGAAGGCTAAGTTATAGTAGATGGCATTCATAGGTGTTCCATACTTCATGCCAGGGAAAACTGGAAATTACATCTCTAGGTATAATCAGATGCACCAGATATAATAAGCTAAAGAGAAGTTAATGCCATTACTTCAGTAAACAGGGGTCTGTTTTCTTCTGATAAACACACGAACATCTAGTTCTTTCTGCCAAGTTTTTCCTTTTGTTTTGAAAGAAGCCACACTTCACCTCCTTGCAGTGAAATGCAATGGTAAGAAAAATATAAGCATACGACTAATCTCTTTGCCTTTCATTGGATGAAGCAGGTCTCATCAAGCGTTAATGAACGCAAGTTCAATACCTGAATTGTTACGCAGCTGAACTAAAGTTGGCCATTACAAACTCTACAAATATGTTTTTGCATATTACAATATCTCCTCCGACGATAGCATCTCCCGGTGAAGAAGACGAAATCCCCTCCAGTCACATGTATAGAGTTATATTTTTCTCTCCCTTTTGCGTGGCCTACTTTATATGAAAAATAAGCAGTTTTAGCGTATTGAATGAATGTATGTGAAGTAATAATATTCCATGGAAAGACTTTTAGACTGTGGCCCTGAACGCATTTGGAAATCTTGGGATAAGATGAACTTCATTTTCATTTACTTGACATATGCGACTACAAGTAGCATCAAATGCACCGGAAAGATTCATTTCAGATACTTTCTGCTTTGGAATTTTCTAAAATTGTCTCAATAAAAACAATCTCTAAAAGTTATTTGGGCCAGATTAGCTCTTGCATATATGAAAAATTACGATAAATTCCCCGCCAGAAATGTTGTCCTCAAACTCACCTAACCTTTCTTTTTCTCCCTTTGTTCTTGTTTTTCTTCAGCTGGGATACAGCAGCTCTTTTCAATACAGTATCAAACATCCAATCAACTTCCTTGAGTCCCTTTTGTAGATAATCGAAGAATTTCAAAGAAAAATAATGAAGATTCCAACACCGTTTAGGCAACCAAATTGTTTAGCTTTCAATAACTTCCATCAACAATTGACTAAATTGGACAAAATTAAATCATAATCAATCATCTTGAAGCAGTGTCTATGTTAATTTTGAGAGTCTAGATATAAACATCCTAAATTCAATCATAAAACAATTCTTATGAAAATATTCTTCAATTTCTTTTTGACAATTCAGCCATTTTATTGACCAACTTGGTATCGGAATAAATCTAGACATGGCATTATATGGTTCTTCTACCAGATAGTTTGAGCATCTCTGAGACCTTTAACGTGTAAGGCATTTATGAGTATTATGAACCATTGTATCCAGAGCTCAATCACGACTCAAGGTTGAGTGTCTTCCAAGTGGGGGGACTAACATGGGATGTCTACCTGTTGAGTTCATAGATTGGATCGATAGACAAAAGTCTAAGAAGATGGCTTGGAAGGGAAAACTTGCATTGCTTAGTTGATGGCCATAATTTTTTATACGAGCATTCGATTCATACGCAAATCATATCAGTTCATAAAGCTTACTCGAAAGACTCATGACATAAATGTCATTTTAATTTGTTTTTTCAAGGTTAAAATCTACTTTGAGAACCTATTTTTAGGTCTTTTTATGATCTAGAATCACTCCAGATTACTTGTTTTAAGCCTTTAGCTATCATTATTGCATTATTCATAAATATTTAAATTTGTAAGTTTTCCACATTTTACTATATTTGTTTGAGTTTTTTAATCACTAATCAACCCTGTAATCTTTCATTATATTGTTACATTTTTATTGATGTTCTGAAAAGATTGGTTGCGGAAACTATTTCCTTTGGAATTTGTCATTTTCAGGGATGATTTATCATAGCACAATATTTTCTTTAACTGTGTTTGAAAATATAATAATGTTTTTTTATTAAAAATATATTAAAATAATATTTTTTATTAAAAAATTTATTTTTGATATTATCATATAAAAAGATAAAACATAAAAAAATTAATTTAAAATAAAAAATTTTAATATTTTTAAAAAATATATTTAAAACATAAAAACAACGAGCTATGGTTTATCCTAAAAGTTAAAACCCTAACATCACGGGCAAGTGATTATGGTGCCTGCCATACCGTAGCCTCAAAACTTCTGTCCAATGGACCCCAATTTTGTCCAAGGATGACTGTAGCTTACCTCTGGTGGTTCTCATGTCTACATTAGTCTTCCATCAGCCCACCGCCAATCAGGGGTCGACGTTGGGGCCTTGAAGAAGGACCTTGGAACCCGGTTCAGTGATAAGACTTTCTGTGAGAGTTTTTATTTATTTATTTTTGTAAGCGGCACTGTAATCCGGTGGACTTCAGTAATTGCTAGGAAAAGGGTGTTTTCATGAATTGACGACGGTGCAAGGTGAGAGGCGCGTGCAAATGGAGTGGCCTCAGGTAGTGCCCTCAAACATTGCATTGGAGTGCCTCAGGTAATTCCTCGTTACCTGGGAGTGATTAGCTAGGACAGCCAAACAGATGAAGCAAAAATCAAGCAATTCCCATCAACATTTGTATCACGAAGCAGGCCGATGAAGATGGGTAATAATGCTTTTGTTATATTGTGTGCAACAGATAATGACAGTCATGCTACTAGCAACCTAACTTTGTATTATTGCGTTTGATTCCTTATGATCGTCTTTCAAGTCTAGTTTCTATTAAGTATAATTAACAATATTTTAATTAATTAAGTAATATTCTAAAATGCGTGGGTTTTTTTACTGTAGCAGTAATTTTTATTTTTTTTTATTTTTGCTTTTGTTTCTTCTGTTTTTTACATATAATGTTTCACTGTGTACACAGTGCACAGTGAAACACTTGACTTTTTTTTTTTTCATTTTTGTTTTCCCTTTTTTTTTGTTTCGCCTATGAATTTTTTTTTTTGTTTTTTTTTTGTGTTTTTTTTTAATGATTTTTTTTTGTTTAATTTAGTTTGTTAATGTGAAAAGTTTTTTTTATTTAGTTATCATATTTTTATTACACGGATCTCGGGTTTGACGAGTTAACCAGAATTTTTTTTTTGTTTTTTTTCTTTTTAATCAATTTTTTTCGTTTGACCCATCGATTTTTTTTTTATATGTAGTTATCAAACTTTCATGACGCGAATCCCAGGTTTGACGGGTTAACCTGATTTGACGGGTTAACTTAGTTGATTCAGATTTTTTTTTTCCTCATTGGTAATATGCTTATGTCTTTTGTTTGTTTTTGTTTTTGTTTTTTTAAAATTATTATTTTTCGTTTAGTTTAGGTTTTTAATGTTCACTTTTTTTTCTATTTCTTTTAATGAATTTTTTTTTGTTTAATTTAGTTTGTTAATGTGAAAAAAAAATTTTATTTAGTTATCATACTTTCATGACACGGATCTCGGGTTTGACAGGTTAACCTGGTTTAACGAGTTAACCTAAATTTTTTTTTGTTTTTTTCCTTTTTAATCAATTTTTTTTCGTTTAGTTTAATTTGTGAATTTTTTTTTGTTTGACCCATCGATTTTTTTTTCTATTTAGTTATCAAACTTTCATGACGCGAATCCTAGGTTTGACGGGTTAATCTGATTTGACGGGTTAACTCAGTTGATTCAGATTTTTTTTCTTTTTCCTCATTAGTAACAGGCTTATGTCTTGTGTTTGTTTTTTTTTATTTTTAATTAATGTTTTTTCGTTTAGTTTAGGTTGTTAATGTTCAATTTTTTTTTCTATTTAGTTATCAGACTTTCATGACGCAGATCCCGGGTTTGACAGGTAACCTGGTTTGACGGGTTAGCCCGGTTAATTATGGGTTAACCCGTCAATTTTTTTTTTCTATTTAGTTATCAAACTTTCACGACACGAATCCAAGATTTAACGGGTTAACCCAGTTAATTCAGATTTTTTTTCTTTTTCTTCATTAGTTTTTTTCTTTCTATTGGTTTTTTTCTTTTTAATTAATTTATTTAATTATCATACTTTTATGACATGACCTTGCAGCCAGATCCACATCCAAGACTATTGGGTCTGGTATTAGAGCGAGACCTACTGGGTCATGCAAGTTTAATATTATTATTATTATTATAAATATTACTTTTGGATAAGGCGTTATAGCCAAACCCGAGATTCTTGGATATAACTTTGCAGAAAAACCTAACACTTTTAGATCTTAATTTTTTATATATATTTTTTATACAAAAAAAATTAACCCACGGCATCGTGCGGGTTACGTGACTAGTAATATTCTAATACGCGTGGGAAAAATACTATAGTATTTTTCATATATATTTATTTTGCATTTTTTTTTCCATTCCCTGCATGTCTTTTTCTTTTTTTTTCTCATTTGTTTTGTTTTTTTTTTCATTCCTCACATATTTTTTTTTGTTTTTTTCATTTTTTTTCCAAAATTATCTTTTTATTTTTTTATTTTTATGTTTTTATGTTTTTTTTAAATTATCTTTATCAATTTTATATTTTTATTATTAAACTGGTTGAGAATTTAGTTTTATAGTTTTTTTCTTTTAAACGTTGTCGATTGCTACAGTGTTTTTCCATATAGTTTTTGCTTTGCTACAGTATTTTTCTACATGTTTTTTTTCTAAAATTATCTTTGTTAAATTTATTTTTTTAATATTGAGATGGTTAAGAATTTAGCTTTGTGGTTTTTTTTCTTTAAAACATTTTGGATTACTACAATGTTTCCCCACATGGTTTTTATGTTTTTTTTTATGATTTTCTTCAAAATTATTTTTGTCAATTTTATTTTTTAATATTGAGTTGGTTGAGAATTACAACTGTAGTTTTTCTCACAAAATATTGTGGATTGCTATAGTGTTTATTTACATGGGTCTTTTTTCTTCTTTTTTCTTTTCTTCTTTTTTATGATTTTTGTTTTTTTATATGATTTTTTTTTAAAATTATCTTTGTTACTTCTATTTTTTTTTTATATTAAGCTGGTTGAGAATTTATCTTTGTATTTTTTTCTTTAAAACACTGTGGATTGCTACAGTCTTTCCCCACATATTTTTTTTTGTTATGAATTTTTTTAAAATTATCTTTATCAATTTTTTTTTTAATATTGAGCTGGTTGAGAATTACAACTGTATATTTCCTCACAAAACACTATAGATTGCTATAGTGTTTCCCTACATGGTTTTTTTCCCTTTCGTTTTTTTTATGTTTTTTTTCTAAAATTATTTTTGTAGTTTTTTCTTGAAAACATTGTAAATTGCAACAATCTTTCTCCATATAAATGTTTTTATGTTTTTTTCATAAGTCTACGACAACGCACAGGCATGCCACAAGCCCGCGGCAGCGCGCGGGCATGGCATCTAGTTATAAAACTAATTGATGTGGTGTTTTCACTGAATATAAATTTATTTATTGTTCATCTTTTTATATTTTACTGTAGATTATAACAATATTATATTTTTAAAAATTTTAATTTGATTCTCTAACTTTTTTTATCATAATTTAGCCTTTTGAGTCCAAATTAGAATCCAGTTGGATTTTTTTTAGGGGTGGGAGTTGGATTGAAAGACAGGGAACTGAAGTACAAAATACGAGTAACATAGGTGGCTTGCACAAATTTATTTGTGAAGTGCATTTTTGTTCCTAATATTTTTTTGCTATTAGATGACCGGTCTTTTGAAGTTTGCGAAAAATCATTTCGGTACTAAACTTTATTTTCATTATTTTTCAATTTTTAGTGGATGAGAGGAGAGAGAGAAAGATGTCATCTCAATGATTTTGGCCACCAAAACATTATATTTTTGTTTCAAATGGTTCTATATGATGAGGGGAATTTGATTTGGGTATTTTTATTTATTTATTTTTTACCTTGAAAGGGCCAAAAAAATCAAAATTTGAGATTAGGAAAAAATTGGTTTCCAGGTTGATTCTTGGTTTTAGACCGGTTTTTTGCGCTTTTGGAGCTAGGGTGTTTTTTTAAGTATTTTGGGTTAAAAAGGGGTGGGAAATGAGTTTTTACTTTTTAGAAGGAAAAAACCAAGCACCCTGATTTTTCGGCCACCACAGTGGTCAGAATCTAGGTATGCTAGATGACGCGTTGTTTTTTTTTTTTTTTGAGCTAGGGTCACTATCTTTTTTTAAAAAAAAAGGTCGCGCGATTAGGCTTGACTTTGCTGGCCCGTTGGTCATGGGCCAGGTACTAGGCCTGACCTCATTCTTTTCTTTCTTTTTCTTTTTTAATATTTTTGATTTTTTTTTTAATTTTGAATTTTTTTATATTTTTTAAAAATAATTTTTAAGTTTATATTTTACTTTTTCGTGATTTTTTTTTTTTGCTTATTTATCCTCTTTTACATTGTTGTTACTCATTTTTGGACCCCACGTGCTGGAGACGGTGTATACCTCTTTTGAACTGAGTGTAGGAGTTTAACTCATGTTTGCTGGAAGATTGACAAAAGCAGAGACAGAAATATTTTTTTTCGAAACCCTGTTTGAGTTGTTTGAAGACCAAGTGCAGGCCAATTTGAAGCCCTTTTTTGGATCAGGGACCAAATGGAAAAGGCGTTAAAATAAGGAAGTTGATTGAAGATAAAATTAGAAGGAAAAAATTGAACCACGTTTTTTTCTGCACAGCTATCCCAATTTTTCTTTGCTTTTATATGCAATGTCCTGTTTGGTTTCCATGTTTCTCTTGCTGGATTGGAGAGCTGCAAACCACGTTTTTATTGCCCCATTCAAAGGAAACAGCTGGTGCCTCATGGTCCCAGCTATGGCAGGAAAGAAAGGAGTTGTACCACCCTTTGATCAATGGAAACTAAGTGCTGGAAATCAGAATAGGAATCAGAATATTTCAGTTTCCTTTTTTGCGTTTTTTTACTGCAAATCAGCAGGGATTTGCATCCTAGAATTAATGCATTGAATCTTTCCTAAATAGAGATATGTTAGACTATATATAAGCCCCTCTAATGACCTAGCAAAAAGGGAGAAAAAGAAAGAAAGAGCAGAGAAAACAGAAAAAGAAAGACAGAAAAAAAACCGCAAGAGAGGCAGGAAAACCAGAAAGAGCAAGAGAACATAGAAGGAAGAACGTCCAATTCACCAGCACATCACAGTTTCAGTGTCTCTGTTTCGTCCGTCATTTACCAGTAGCTAAGGAAGCACGCGTGAGCTGTTTCTTTCGATCTTTGGTTTCATTTTCTGCAAACAGGAGCTGCAGGTATAAGCCTTAATCCCTCCTCCTTTGTTATTTTTATACTAGGCATTCGATTGTAAAGGTTTTTTTTTTCCCTCTGAATAATTGGTTTCTATTTAGACAGAGCCAACGCTTGCCCATTATTCTTTCATGATGTTTGAGTTTAGCGGCAGTCCATGCAAAAGGGGTTGCTTTCATGTTTAGGAACGTTTACATTTAGAGACCTTCATTGTGTGTGTTCTTTGCGCCGCTGGAGGAGAGATTAGCCGGCCATGGCTTTTACATTTAGAGAGCATGCTTCCAATTTTTATTTTTTCCTTGCTGTCTGCGTGGGATGAGTTGGCTTTGAATTTTTTTAGTTGCTTTAAGCTTATTATAAATCTTAGAATATATGTGACGGCTGGTTAGTTTTTATTATGAATTTTGTGTTTAATTGTGATGCTTGTGTTTCGATAAAAAAAATTAAAATTTTCTTGTATGTTGCATACGGCCAATACCCTAATATTTTTTTAACATTCTTTTAAAAAAAAATATTGGAAGTTTTGAAAATGTGTTTTCGCATAGATTCTTAAACACAACAAAAATTATTTTCTTGTATTTCTAGATTTTACAACATGTTTGTAAAACTCCAAAAGGTATTGGCCAATATTCCAAAAAATACAAAAAAATTATTTTGAGGGGAATTCATCTATTATTCACCGTTAATGTTTGGATAAAGAAATCTCAAAGGGACGAATATCCAAAATATTATTGGGAATAACTTGTTATTATTCACTGTTAATATTTGGATAAAGAAACTCTAAGTGGTAAATATCCAAAATAATTTTCTAGGAATAATAAGTCATCACACATCCTTGAAAGAAGCCTTGATTATAATTGAGGACATTTCAATTTTTTTTACCCTACGGTTTATGAGCCGTAAGAGTATAAAACACTAAGACAAAAATAGGCTTTTAAAGCGCCCTAGATTTCTAAAATTTTATCCCTCCTCCTTGCGATTTACGAGTCGCAAACTCTTGAAATACTAAGGGAAAAATAAGATTTTAAAGCACATGGAATCTCTTTGGATTTCTATCTTAATAAATTTAGTTTGAATCAAACCAAAAAAAACCTGATGGGATTAGAAAACACCAACACCATAGCAATTATAAGATAAACCAAACACTAAGCAGCTTACCTTAGGTAGGGCGTACTAGGGGTGCTAATACCTTCCCTTTACGCAACCAATCCCTTGCCTTAGAATCTCTGAAAGACCAGTTAGGTTTCTTAGTGACCATAATACTAGGTGGCGACTCCCTTATTCACACAAAGACAAAAAAAAAAACCGAAATCAATTGAGGGTCGTCGCGACACCTCACTCCGCCGTGAGAGTGCGACATACATAGTTATTAAATTTTTATTTATATTAGATTTGTTAAATTTTTAAAGGGATTAATTAATATGATTTATTTTAAGAAATAAAAAATATTTATTTCTTATGATATTTTTAATATGTATAGCCTTGGATAATATATTTTTACTTTTTATTTTATCCAATAAATCTTTTGTGTGTCAATTTTTATTTGACATTGAATTTAATTAAAAAATTCATTAAACACAATCATGTAAAATTAGTAAAATTACCCATATCAAGATATTAAATATCTTGATCTATATTTGTCTCTCGTGATCTATATTTGTCTCTCGGTGTAATATTTTAATATAAAAGAGAAAGAATTGATAGGATAAGACAACAATGCCCTTGGATGGATAGATATTAAATATAAAGGAATGAGGGTCATTAAGGTAATTGCATATGAGTTGATAAATATAAATAGAAAAAAAAAGAGGACTATAAAGAGAGAAAGAAAGGAGAAAAGGGAAGAGAATTAGAAGAAATAAGTTGTTAATGTATGATTTATGATTTAATATGTATTAGCTTTGATTTTGAATTTGTTGAAGATTAGAGTTTTGAAGATTTTGTTTTGGGTTTGATTGATGAGTTGATTGGAATAATATGGGTTAATTGTTATGGATAATGGTTTATTTAGTTGATTTTGGAAGATTTTTTGTAAGGATGATGATTTTAAGTTATGGTTTATTTAAATGATGAATTTGAGTTAGAGATTTTGGTAGACCAGTAGGTGATTTGTGGAAAAATATGGGTTTGGGGTTGAAGATGATGAAATTTCAGCTTGGTCCCTTAATTTGTGAAAATTATAGTTTGGTACTTGGAGCAAAATTCAAGATTCTGAATAGAATTGAAGATGAATTATAGGCAAAACTTCAGTATAGTTATGAATTTATGACATTTTCAGTTTGGTTCTATAATTTGATAAATTATATTTTGACCCTTAAAATTTGATAAAATTCCATATTGGTCCCTAGCTGTAATTTTAGTTTTTCAAATTGGTTTGATGAATAATTGAGGTTTGTTTGGTGAATTATTATCAATTTTTATGATAACTGCATAATTTATTTTTATTCAATATTAGATTGGTTAGAAAATAAACTGCATAATTTATTTTTATTGTTTTCTATAGGGTTATCATTGTCTCAAATAAGTGTCTATTTTAGATTGATGCTTAATTTTGTGAGCATATATTTTTATTATAAAATTATAAAAAAGTTCATAAAAAATATTAAACTTAATATAGTCCATGACACGTGTCATTAGGGGATTGAGATCAATCCAATCTGTCATTGTCTCAATAATTTTTTTTAAAAAAAATTGTCATCTTAAAGCCGGTCATCAAGATTGCATTTGGATCAATGAAATCAATTAATTTAATGACAACTTTTTTATTAAAAAAAAAGTTGTCATCTTGAAATCGGTCATCAAGATTGCATTTGAATCAATGAAATCAATTAATTTAATTCGTGTTAACTCCTACGCAGTTTAATTGAAAACTTAAGTTAGACAAACAGCTAAATTGTGAGATTTTAAAATTAATCCATTAAGCTATGTTTAATAACACATTTAAAAAATTCTTCATACTTTCAATAATTTTTTAATATTTTAAAAAAATTATCCAACTCGAGGTCAAATAGCAGGCAATATACTTGCAATATGGATAAAACGCATAAATATGAAGAAACCAACGCAACTAATTAGACTTATATTATGACAAGTAACAAACAACCAGAAACTTTAAAGTGAAATAAAAGAAGGTCTGGAGATGCCCATCCTTTTGTATGTTATCAATTAAGCTGGCCAACGATGGATGCGAGGCACAGAAAGATTGGACAGATATTTGCTCAGAGGTGTGGATCTATTTAAGGGTTATCCACAGCTATAAGAACTTGACGATTGTTCTGTACATGGAAATGGAATTTGTTCAACGTATATTTTATATGTTAGAAATAGCTTTATGACAGCTTCTTAGCATGTGCAAACGGCTATTCCGTGTACCGGTATAAGTAATAAAACTTAAAATAATATTGCATCCTTGACTTATATCTTGTTTTGTAGGCTATATTAAGGCTTAAAACAATTACTATAAAACTTTCATCACTTAGTGAAACCGATATCAATTTTAACATGTTTGGTGGTCACAATTGTCATCAATGAAGAGTTTTCTCTCTCTTTACTGGAATCCAGTGACTCCTCTCTATCCTTCCATGAAAAAAAAGACTGGAAAATAAAAAAAATAAAGTTTGGAACCAAAATATAATTTAAAAAAATTAAAGGGATCGGCCACTTGATAGAAAAAAAAATTAGGGGACTAAAATGTAATTCACAAACAAATTTGAAAGCACCATCTATTTTACCCGTGTTTTTCACTTTAATTCTCTATTTTTCAATTAAACACTTCCTCCTAAAAAAACATGTAATTAGGTGTTAATTTTAGCTTGAAAGAGCTCAATTGTGAAAAAAAAAATTAAAAATCAAATTGAAAATTAAAAAAAATATATTATTCCAATGCACAATGATTTATGAAAAAATAAAATGTGATTCCACAATCTTTAGTTCTTGATAATGATGTGGTAATTGGATCGATAACAAGGCATCATCACAACTTCATTCAAGCAATGAATCACATATGAAGTTACCATATAGCATGAAAACATCGAAGCAACTGGTAAACCATACATAGCATATACACAATGGTTATATGAGATTTAAAGACGAAAATTACAGGAAGGAAAAAAGCAATTCACACGCTAGACTAGATTGTTTCTCACTTCTGATTAAGAGGGTGCTTAGTAGTGTGGTAGCGGTTGCTTTTCAAATAATTTTTGGTGTCGAAATGCATACCAATAATGTTTTTTTATTTTTAAAAATCATTTTTAATACCAGCATATCAAAACGATTCAAAACATACAAACCATATTAAATTTTAACAAAAAAAAATTAAATTTTTTGAAAACATGGTTTCCACCGCATTCCCAAACATGTTCTAAGTATACTACATTACCTATTCATCAGCCATGGCCAGCTCCAAGGCAAAGTCATCTCTTTCCTGTGGCATTGAAGCATTTAGAGTAAGATAGCCCTCCAAAAAAAGCCAAATGTTGGATGCACCCACCCACTTCGAACTCCCATTTCTTACACAGAATGCACGAAGTATTGTTTCAAAGGGGCTAAAATAAAAGAAAAAATCATTTTATTGGTAATTTTTCAAGTATATGAAGAGGTAATATAAGTTGCATAATTAAATATGAACATTTTTTAAAGGTAAAATATAAAAATGAACTCATTAGTCTTGAAAAAAATTAGCTTTGGTCATTTGTCTGTCAAAAATGCACTTATATGTACATTTTCAAAAAATAATAATCTGGGACCACTAATATTATATCAATTATAATCAGAGACAGTGGCAAAACGCTACATACAGTTGAGCGTGATTAGAAAACTTGTCTTGCAGTTTTGTCAAAAGGGCCAAGCCTTTACAGCAAAACCACTGCTCACTCCAAATAATAGAATATTGACAACTAAAAATGAATCAAGGAAATCAGCGGCCTCATTTCAAAGGGAAAAGGAGGCTCAATCACAGTTGTTGACAAGGCTAATGAAGCAGTGATTTCATTTCAAATTGGCTAGAATAACTAGCAAATGATATCATCTCCCCGCAAAGTCCTCTGTCTCACAACAGCATTCCAAAACTTCTAGCACCTAATCTCATATGAGCCTGCTTTAGTAATATAACGAACCCAATCAACTGTGTTGTACCCACTTTTCTCCCATACCTGCATAAAATCACTTAGGTCATAGCTGCTTCTTTACACATAAAGAAAGTAACATGGCTTTTAACTAAGATTTGTACCTTTAGAAAACGAACGCGTAAACCAGATGCTGTAAACATCGGAACCTGGAACTCCATCTGAATTGGAGGCCTCGTCCAAGACTTCTTTTCTGCCATTGTGGATATCAGCTCAACTTCTGCGCTCATGGTTGGCTCAGTTTGTCCAGGAAATTTTCTTATCCTAAACAGCTCCAAAAACATGCCCATAAGCAACAGCACTAGGAGTACAATTTAAAAAGGACAAATTTACAATAGAGCATATCCGTACAATAAAGCTAACACGCACGAATTAGTAAATGTACTGAGGTAATAAGATAGCAAGCACAAATTAGTAAATGTACTAGCGTAGGAGTTGATCAATCAAGGCATGCCCAAAGTTGCATGACACCATTGAGTGACTCCTATTTGGGCCAAATGCATGACAGCAGGACATCTTATAAACCATCTAAACTATGGGAAATCAATTTTGGGCTCAATAACAATATTCACCGAGATGTTATCTCAATTACACAGAATAAATATGATAAAGCCATTTCTTCAGATTTTCCCTTTTCTGTAAACATGTCAAAATTAGAACATCAAAACTTCCAAGTTAGTATTAACATGACCTTTATGAAGTAGGAGAGATGGGGGTGTCAGAGATGACAAATACTTCCTTATTGCAACTCAGATCAATCTAAGGTTACATGTGTTCACACTAGTGTTGCTGGTTCCAGTCCTGATGTGCAGTGTAAGAGACAATGCCTAAAATGTCAAATGTTTTTTTTTTTAAGAAATTAATAGAGGCTGCAATCAGCATCTTATTTGCTTCTTCACATACACAAAAACCTTCAGGTTTATTAACATTGTAGGCATTGCAGGCACACAGACTGTCATTTCAGTACAATCCTCAGAAAGGCATCTGATGAATCTATATGTACTGCCTGGGCTCAATGGCCTCAAATAAATTAAATAATCTTACCCTTCCATTAATACAGATTTCATAAGAAGTTAATTTGTATACAACTATTCATAAAAGGTCATCCAACCTCAAGACTAGCCTCTGCCTGTTGGTATTATTTTCTGTGTAATGGAGCTTCAGAGGCTATGAAAGAATAGGTGGTATATAATTATTGAACCTAAGAAGAAGAAATAAACTAAATCAGTATAAAGGATCATTCTTGGATCAGAATGTCACAATAAACTAAGGCCATTTCCATGCAGCTTCACATTTGAAATGAAGGAAAGACTAACAACTTTATGAATGTGATATTGAAAGGGATAAATCCAACATTGCAGTTCTTATAAAGAGAACATAGAGAACAACCATCCAAAGAACCTAAGAAAAAAAAATGTACACATTTAACAAGCTAAGCATACTTACTTCCAAACTATGCAATCAATCGCAGCATTGTACTTCGCTCGACCAGATGTAACTTGGAAACTTGTTTTAGCAGTTTGTTTTGGAACAGGAATTTTGATGACAACCCCAAGTGCAAACATTTTTGCACCATAGACACTCTTAACCTGAAAATTAGTCCATAAGATAACTGCACCACAGCAAACATCCACATAATGCATGATAACTGAACAGAAAAGAACAAACCTTGACATTCACTTCCATGCGAGTTCGACCCAGTTCCTTGATTGTCGGCAATACCCGAAATGGAAGATTAACCCCTTCAGTAATTCGATACCTAGGGAAAAAATGAATCACCAAGCAATTATACATCAAAACTTCAAAAATTATAGAAGGACAGGAGATTAAAAAAAGGAAATATATATGTGTATTCAAGCAAGTCTAGATTTGGGGAATGAAGATATAACAGTCTATGCAAATTCATCAAAAAAAGAAAAGAAAAAAAGAACAGTCTATGCAAAGTAGAGCCTCCAGATAGACCGTGGAGAAGCAAAATCAAGACACAATCAATTGTCAAGCATAGAAGGTAGTAACTTGCCATGATTAATGCAACTGAAATCCTTTGAGAAGTATGTTATGCTCCAGAGTCCAGACCTTTTATTTTTTATTTTTGGATAAATTCCAGAGTCCAGACTATTATCAGACCAAAAGTGAAAAAAATAATATCTATATTTTTATTCTTTTTTGGGACATACCATACAACTTTTTTTGATAAATTAATAATTCATTTGAAAAGACAAAGATGCAACAGGCACACCAACTGCTATATATTTTTATTATCAAATTCCAAAATTCACAAGGGTAGCTTGAGTATTTGAGCATAAACTTCAGGCATACAACAAATCATGAGAAAGATTTCTTCAGCTTACTTCATCAATTCAAATTCACCATCTGGTGGAACAAAACTAACAGTCTTCTCTGAGTTAAACCTTGTCAAATTTACACATTGATGGAATGTAACATCATCAAGCTCAATTGTTTTGCCACTGCATAAAACAGCACATTTAAAGACCGGGTTAATGAAACAAACATGATGGTAGCACCTTGCAGTCTAAAATCAACAGAACATAATTATGTGTTTAACAAGAATCGATTTCTCAGAAATGTGAAATGAACAGATCAAATTTAGACAAAAGTAGATTTAAAGAAGAGAAGTCGCAAAACAAAGCAGAAAAGACTAGCTAAGGCTATTCCAAACCCAGCAATGAATTTTATAGCTGCTCCAAATTTCCAATAGTTCACAAATTTTGCTTATGGTCTAAGTTCTAGAGAAAGCAGATGGCAAAAGATAAATGAACAAAAGCACAAGAGGAAATGAAATATTGCTGCAGTTCATAACTGTTTGATGATACATGATAGATGTGGGGGGGGGTACTGTTCATCCCAGGAAAGGTATTTGTATGTTGGTATGGATACATTAGGGTGAATAAACCAGTGTAGGCCAAGTATACTATTATGACATTTTTCAAATGGATTACAATAGCAAGATGAGCCCCAGGTTCATTTACAGAAAAAAAAAATTATGTGCAAGGAGAGCACTTCACATCCTAACTAATTGGAAAAGATAGAAAGGAAAACAAATCAGAAAAATAGAATGATGCATTACGCTACAAAAGGAGGCTCATAAAGAAATATGAGAACTAAAGGGAAAGGACAGAATTGTCGAGGATAATACTTTGTTGAGGGTACGGAATGGAGGGGATGATACTTATGTACCATGAAAAACTACCTTTTAGTAGCACGGGATTTCAGTTGTGACTCTTTCTCGAGGCCAATTTTATCATTTAAACCCAGCTTCAAATCAGGCATTCCGGAGAGGAAGCACTTCATAAGGATCTTCCCCGTTACATCACATCGCAGACCATTACCTATAATGACCAAGTTGTTTATGAGCAACCAAGTCAGTGGTTGCATTATATCCAAAATAACAGATACAGAAAATCTTGAAGAAAAAAAATCATAACCCACCTTTTGAAGACATAAGAAGGTTTACACTTTCCACAATATCCAGAAAAACCTATATGTAAATAATGTGAAAATCCTGCCAAATGGCCAAACCACAATGAAGTGAGAGGCAAGAAAAATTGAATCACCTCATTCTTCTTATAAACAAGGCCTTCTCTGCGCCAACCAACAGCACCGGTGACTTGTAAAGTTGCATTGGGGACAGGTATGTCTGTAGGCTATTTTTTTCCAATGGTAAAAACACAAGAAAAGGGTCAATGGCTATTAACACAACATTTGCATTGACGAGAGGCCAATGCTGGAAATTAAAAATAGAATTGGAAATAAATGTCCAGCATTAATTCTTCTGAATGACAGTTGTTGAAACAAACATCTAACCTTGGATGAAAAGGGTGAGCGCACTCCTTCTTGAGTGATGTAAAGCTTTAAAATCTCAGGAGAAAGATTTTGTGGGTAACCAAAGTCCATGATTTCTGCAATTTCAATGTAGATACCAATAAATCACTAATTTACATAACATTCCAGTTCTGAAAAGAAATCACATTTAACCTTTCACTTGTTGGATAATGACAAGTGGAATCACCCCATGAGGGAAACAGTAATAAAGTAGATTTCATCGAATTTCAAAAAAAATTAAAATTCAAAAAAAATTAAAATAAGGGAAAGTACAAATATGCAATCATAAGAGTCTATTGGCTTCAAGTGAATACCATCCAGCAGCTCATAAATCAAAACAAAATTATTTCTGATGGCATCTTCATCAAAAGCCCCACCGAAGTACGATTTGAACAACGCAACAGCCTGCATGCAGCCAGAGAATAGCAGTGTCAACAACTGAAGAAACAATTAACTTTTAGTCTCCTGCAAATAAAATATCTGAAAGAAATACTATTTGATCACTGGGCATGTAATGGCTTAAGACTTAATTGGCACCAAAAGTACAATCTAATTTGGCATTTGTAGTAACGCGAATAATAGCTGAACAATGTAATCATGTTGGTAAGAGAATCATCCTACAAAGAGAGAAATATTATGATCAGTGCAGGATGCTCATCATTTTGTAAGTAGCATTTTTTTATTATTATTATTCCATTGGATCATTCATTGCCTGAAAGCAATTTCCATCAGCCTTTTGAAAGACCAACTAGGCCAATCCTCAAATGGATTAAAAGCTAAACCTAAAAAAGAAAGTAACTACTAAGAAAGAGCTAACTACCTCAACAACAAACTTGAATGCACAAGCTACATTAGCGTTGCTACTGACAACAATCACAATGTAGACATTGCTAATTCTCATATAAAAAAAAGAGCAACCTCCAATCTGCCGCACCGGACATGTACCGAGTTCTTTCGTTTGCATTATATGCAAACGGAAGGCATCCACCATATTTCCACTGAAAGAAATTGAAAAAATTTAGCATCCACTGAAGATTACAAAATGCAAAGCGCCACATTTTAATGCAGCCTAGACACAAACATGAGGACTAAGACAGAAAATGAATAAATGGGAAAATGAGAAGAACAGGCTAAAAAGAAAAAGGACAAAAAATGGAGGCATTGTTTCCCACTAAAAGCAAGTGGATGCTTTTGATGAATCACAGGGGAATGATATAAAATCGATAGAGAAGGTGTAGCATCCTGTGTTCATCTTCCAACAGTGTGTTTGGCTCCAATCATGCAGTTCCTCTCCCTCTCATGAAAAGGAAAAGAATTCAAAAGCCGATGCTTAGCAAGCATTACCTACTGCAATGCTTTATTACACAACAGCTGTGGCCTCTACCACTCAAGGAATACCAAATTCTGTCTTCTTCGCAAAAGTAAAGGAGAAATTATTTACTCTGGATATTCTTTGGAGGGGAAAAGATAGCCTTGTATGATTCAAAACGTTGCAGTGGAGCCTTGGAGGTTCGATTCCTTTTGAAGACACGAAATTGAGAATGTTCACGCCTCATTGAATATCTCAAAAGCAAACTACAAGCAAAGTAGCAGGATGAAGTTGCGGCTGTGTGAATCATTTGATGCTTTCGGCGGGACTTATTTTTATAGAATAAGAACTATGATGAAGAAATTGCACTGTGCAATTATTCTTTTAAACTGTGAAACAACTTATCATATGTTCTGAGTGACGATTATTCATTGAAGCAATTTCGTGGAAAAAATCATTCCGATATCCACGGCATAAAACAATAACATTTACTTGTTACTGGCATAAATTTTAATCGAAATATAATCTATCGGACGATTAGAGTTAATCTGGCAAGCGATGGCACATAATCTAAGCTAAATGAGAAATGATTTAATAACAAAAGATACATTACACGGCAAGGTTCCTAAAAGTTCAATATATATATATATATATATATATATATATATATATGAATGAATGAATGAAAGCAGATATTAAGAGATTACCCGACATCGTCGCGATAGAGGCGATTGATAAGGACATCGCCTCGAAGATTCAAGAAGTAGATGGCGGAAGCAGCCACCGGCATCTCTGATCCAGTTGATCGGCGCCTCAAATATTAGTCCAACAACCCCTTGTCTCCGGTAACCGACGGCGGATGGAGGTTGGAAATGCAGATCTAGAGGTTGATGAACGGTGATGATTCGGTAATCGGTGATGTGAGAGATTTTTGAAGTTTTATTTTATTAATTTGTTTTGAGATGGAGAGTTGCAGAGTTCGTTTTGTTTGAAGTCAAGAATAATGAACACACCGGTCTTTCTTTCTTTTTGGCTCGCGAAGGTGTCCGGCACGTGCGTTCTTACGTTTCTTTTAACTATGCTAAGTTTTTGCATTACTATTAAGATTAAGGTTGTATTTGTTTTTATGGTATAATTATTTAAACAAAAAATTATTTTTTATTTTAAATTAATTTTTTTTTATATGTTTATATTAAAAATATTTTTTAAAAAAATTATTTTAATATAATTTCAAAAACAAATTTTTAAAAAAAAATTCTACTACAATTTCAAATACCATTTAAAATTATATACGACATAACTTCTTATATATAGATTATAATATCGGATTTACAGGGCCTTTTGGCCCTTTCTATTGGACTGTCTAAAATTTTAATATATTTTAGATGGAATGGTAATTTTGCTTTCCTTTAGGCTTTTTGCTCTTCCTAGAATAAAAAAACTTTCTTGATCTATTAGATTAATTGGTTGTCTAAGAGTGTGTTTACGGTTACTTTTCAAAGTATTTTTTGTGTTGAAATACATTAAAATAATATTTTTTTTATTTTTTAAAAATTATTTTTAAGATCAGCGCATCAAAACGATCGAAAACATATCAAAAAAATTAATTTTTAATCAAAATAAAAGTTAACTTTTTAAAAACACGGATATAATCGCATTTCCAAACGCTTACTAATTTAATTTTTTAAGCAAACGCTCACTTCTCTTTGCTGTAAACATTAGCATAATAAACAATTTTGAATGTAGAACTAAAAAAATTCAGGTGTTTTTCTAGTTCTATCAAATGGCTCTTTGATTTATACTTTTCTTGATAAATGATTTTACAAATAAGTATAAATCATTAATGTGTTTCATAATATTGATCCTATTTATGACTTTTTATCTTATCTTTTTTTTTGTTTGATTTCAGTTAATTAATTCTCTTTTAGATTAGCCACTAATTGTATTTTTTCTCTAAATATTATTTAAATTTCTTTAAAAAAATCATTTAATTTATCATGTTAGCTATGGCTTTGCCGTTTCTTTGATAATCATGACACTTCCAAAGTTTTTTTAAAAAAAAATCAATACTTGATTTTATAGTTGATTTTAAGGATGATCTACCATGGTTATTAGAAGGAAAAATTACTTAAAATCTCCTAAAGTTTATTCTACATTTCATTTTCCCTCTCAATATCAACTTTAAAATTTTATAAAAATAAACTAAAATACCCATATATATTAAAAATCAAGATTCTCTTTTATCAAAATCTCTAATTATCCTTTCTCTTTCTTCTATCAAAGTTTCTAATTCTTCAACTTTTCTCTAAACCTCTTTTAATTTTCAAATCAAAACTCATCAACAAATACAAAAAATCATAAAACAAATTAGGAGCATGCAAGGATGATCCATTAATAAGCTTGGCATTAACTTATTTAGAGGAGCATTTAGAACAAGTAAAGATTTGGAGGACAACAATCATATCAATTTTTTCTTGCTAACATGGTTTGATCTCGTTTATTTCTTGCAAATTGTCCCTTACCTTTTCCTTTTTTTTTTAATGTTTGAAGAGTTTGGGATCTTAGAATTTTTGTTTTGGAAGGGATTGAGAAATAATGGTTTTGCAAAGTAATTAAAGTTTTTTTTTATGTATGCTTTATTTTTTGAGGTTTTTTCCTTGTTATTGTTAGGTTGTTGAGAATTTATAGGAGCTAAGGTGAGGTTGTTTTTTAATATTTTGGAATTTGACTTTTTTGTTTAATTAGATTTTTAGTTGGCTTGTTTGGTGAAGACTTAGAGAATTGAATTCACAAACTAAATTGAATTGAATGGATTGTCAATATATTTACATGACAATAAAAAATTGGATGTTGCTATTACATGTGAAAGTATTAGTTATGTGTAATAATTGGTTGTAGAGTTAGATCTGAAAGCATAAATGTATTTATGGCTTACTAGAAAGAGGAAGAAGAAAAGAAAAGGACCATAGAGTCCGCACTAGAATCATTTACAATTGGAACAAAGTCATCAAGTATACATGCACTAATTGTTTTTTTATAAGAACATTTTGTAAATTAAATCAAAATGTATAATATTTTCAACTTTTTTACCGTGCTCATTGATCATATTCCTGACTTTTATATAAAGTGTTATCAACTATATTAATTGTAGTATGAAAAATATAATTTTTTAAATAGAAAAAGAAAAGTGCAATCTAGAATAAATCTTAGAAAGTTTATCATTATTTTCTTTTGGGATGGGACCATCTCAATCTACTTGTGTTTAAAAGGAGTTAGGTACAAACATCTAAAACTTTTCTTGAGTAGTTAAGGTCCTATTCTAAAAGAAAAGGTGTTATGGATGTCTACATGCATGAGAAGCATAACGATGGCAAGTTCTCTAGATGGTGTTAGTGAGGGTTGATAGTCGCGTGATAGTGGCAGAATTGATAGGAAGATTGCATGAAAATTTGTGTGGGTAATGGGTTTATGTTAGCATAATATAGGCTTGGATGACGGACTATCCAAGCCTAGAAAAAACATAGCTAACCTGACAGCAATAAGGTTGACAATTGGCCAAGAAAGTTGCAGCAATGTTGTTGGTTGTGATTATAACCGAGTAGTAAGTTTTTATGGCGGTTACAAGCATAACTAGTTATGGAAAAACATGGTCAAATCATGAGACCATGCTAGATAGACATGGAGCATGGATGAAAATGCTTTTGAAGTCGGTAAGTTTATGGAAACATGAGGACAAACATCGCACTAACTTTCTTAGTATTAAGGCTATTAAATTCATGGAACACGGGGTAAAACTACCTAAGAACTTATTGGAAATAGGGGGAGAAGTTTCCTTTGTAACTTCCATGTATATACTTTACTTATAGGCTGGAAAAATTAGTTGTATAACATGTAATGTCTGACGGAACAAGGCATTTTTATGCATAGCACACACGAGAACTCGTGTAGTTTCTTTTGTTGAGTTAATAAAGGTTAGGAAAGAGTCCCTATAATTATTGAATTTTTTTATGCAACATTCATTCTTTTTTCTTGAATGGTTTTGCTTATTTATAACCTATAAGAGTGTAAAGAAACCTTTTAGACAAGGAAAACTCTTAATTTTAAGCAAACATGAGTGAATCATAAAGGAAAAGACTGAGTCTAATGAGACTAGGCTCTATATAGAGGTTGAAATTTGGGCATGAAATTTTTCTATATGACAATCAGTATCAAAGCGTGGGATGTTCTGGGAAAAATAGCGAACCATATTATGAGTGCCATTTTAGAAAGTTTATAAAATTGGTAGCTTAACTACTATATAGGTTGCACAAAGTTATGATGAAGGATTAGATCTAATGAGGATTTGGGTTTACCATAGTTTTTGCCAATGGACTAACAAATTTCAGACCAAATGTCAACAATGAAACTTTTAGAGTCTCATCAAAATCTAAGGATAATGTTGACAAGGTTCGTTGAGGGTGAAAAGAAAGGGTTCACCGAAAAATTTTAGTTGTTATATTTGTGATGGGAGTCATTTTATGAATAACTTCTTAAAGTGGGGATAACTTAATACTAGCTTTATGGATAAAGGTGTTGAGGAAACAATATATATAAATTCTATATGTGTGCTTCGCAACTAAGTTGAGATTTTAGCTATAAAGGTGTCAACCTGACTAGTGAGGATGTGGCATGGCTAAATTGCCTTAGACGAGCAGGATTGGGGTTGTTGTGTGCACCATGATGATGAGACATATTGGGGTGAAGGAAGTAAAATGGTGTTCTGTGCATATTAGAGAAATAGACAAATTGAGATAAATGAATCATGATTACGATTTTATACACCTTAATGACAGACAAATCATGATGATAAAAGCAAGGTTGACTTCCCTTTTGGGGTTATTATATTGCGGATTTTCAATGGATAAAACATGCATTAAGGGTTAGAACAACAATTTTTTTGCGTCAATAAAACCATGTGGGTGGTGATAGAGTTTCTTAGGTACAACAGTTGCATATAGAGAATCAAATCAGGTAGAATTGATAATGGGTTATTATTTTTTTACGTGTTTGGATAAGGATTGGTGGCCTTCGAAACTTCCAAAAGAACTTTGATATAAAAGGATGTTGATCACTAAGACTATATTGGTCACATTTTTATACTATAGGTCACATGTAAAGTTCGAAGAGTTTGATAAGTTTTACGGGGGTTTATGCAATTTTAGAGAGTTACATACGTATGAACAAATTGGTATATAGTCATATGATTGTTAAGGGAATGAGCATTGTTTGTGTGTAATTATAGAGCTGTATACAATTTTTTAGAGACAAATAAAGAGTGACACTAGTGTTACAACTTTATCTTTGTTCATGGGATATCATAGGATTGGTCTAAACAATTTAGGTTAGTTTTTAAGTTGTTTTTGATTGACTTTGTGGAAAATAAGAAAGGCTTTAGAGGATGGTAGAGTTATAACACTTGTTTTTTACTCATCAAAGAATCGACGAGTTGAATTCTTCATGAAAAAAAGGATAAACCAGGAGGTTTCGTTGAGGAAACAAACCGATTGTGACAGTTGAAAAACATTGGCATTATGAGTCTAAGCCAAAAAAAGGCGTTGAGCTCTTCTAGTGGAGAAGGTTTGTTATGTAATCTATGTGCACGAGATGTATAATGATGACATGTTCCCTAGACGATGTTAATTAGGTTTGACAACTACATTGACAATGGTAAAATCAGTAGACAAGTTGCACAATAATTTATGTGAATAACGGGTTCATGCTGGTATGAATATGAGCTTAGAATATAGATTGTCCAATCCAATAAAGAACATAGCTAACCTAGCAATAATAAAGCTAATAGTTGGCTAAGAAAGTCACGACAGTTTTGTGAGTGGTGGTTATAGTCAAGTAGTGAGTTGGTATGGCGGTTACAAGCATAACTAGTTATGAAAGAACATAACTAGATAATGGTGGCATGCTGGAAGACATGGAAAATGGTTGGAAGTTGGAAGTACTCTTGAAGCCACTAAGTTCATAGGAATATGGGGGTAAAACTATCTAAGCACTTGTTAGAAATGGAAGGAGAAGTTTTCTTTGTAACTTTGATGTATATATTTTATATATATGCGGGAAAATAAGTTGTGTAGCATGTAATTCCTAAAAGAATAAGATAATTTTGTGCATGGCACACACAAGAGAGCTTGTGTAATTTATTTTTTTGAGTAAATAAAAGGTTAGGAGAGAGTTCATTGTTGTGTTTTTTTGTGTATCTAGCATTTTTATTTTTTTTACTTGTGTGTCTCCGCTTGTTTATAACTTTTAAGAGCGGGAAAGCTTCTTAGGTGAGGAAAATACTTATTTGTAAGCAAATTCGAGTAAATCGTAGAGGAAAATGTTGAGTCTAGTTGAAAATGTTGAGTCTAGTGAAGCTGCCGCTCATCAACTCTAGATTTTTTCTTGTTTTGTTCAATTCATATTTACTGCTTGATCAGATTCAATGATGCACACCATAAAAAGAAAATGTCAGGATTGTTGCCATTTTTCTTCTGGGGTAAGACCTAAACTTATGATTCATTTTGTCCCAGCTTTTTAGGCTCCTTCTTTCCTTATTCCTCGTTACGAAAAGCCCCAAGAAAAGCTCATGTGTCTAGAGCGTGCACCTGTGCAACCTGGCACCTGATCAAAGGCATGCAGTTGCATGAGTGGCACGTGGCAGTTATCGTGGCGTCCTAATCTTTTGGGCATTTGGCCTAGCAATTCCTTACATTTCTAGACTGGAACATTATCGCAGCAATTGCTGTTTCTACTTCAGCGAAACATAAATAAATAAACAGTTTGTGGAAGCAGAAATAGAAAGATGCAAGCTGCTAAGGAGAAAATCACCAATTTGGCTAGTGTTGCTAAGGAGCGCATGACTATCTGCAAAGCCAAGGTTGAAGAGCAGGTTATATTTCTTGAACAACTCAAATAGAGAGAGAAAAGGAAAGTGTGTATATATATATATATGCCTAAGCATGTGTTTCATCCTCGTGCCTTAATTTTGTAAAAAATTATTGTTGAAAACTTGCAGGCAGAGTTAACAACAGCCAGGACAGCAGAAGAGAAAGAGTTGGCCAGGGAGCGTAGAAAAGTAAAGGGAGCACAGGCAAAGATGGAATTGCATCAGGCCAAAGCCAAGCATGCAGCTGAGAAATTAAGTTCCAAGCACCACCACCACCACCAACCGCCTGTGGTGGGCACTCAGCCCGTTGTTGGAACCCATGCTAACCAGCCAGTCGGAACTGGTGGTACCATGCCTGGAACCACGGCCCCTGCATACCCCCTAGGAGGACACCCTCCTGGACACGGGCATATTTAGACAATTAGCCATGCTGTGTGATGGAAGGTAGGACTCGGTGTGTGTGTGTACGTGTAGACTTGTCTGTCTTGAGTTTGTCAGTTCTCTGTTGGAAACTCTCTTCTGAACCGAAAATTATTGATAAATCACGCATCCCTCTTTACCATGCTGCGGTATGAACTTTTGTTTTGGGAAGAACAGACATCATCAGACATATAAATATGCAGCAGATGTCTCAGAGGGTAAAACTGGCCTAATTTTAATAAGAAATTTTTCATTTGGTTTTGCCCACATAACTCAGACCTACGTAAACAGTTGATGGGCAAATACATGAAAACAATTCCACGGCATGCAAATCATTGGATCATTCTTGTATTTCACCTTGGGTGCAAATAAACAAAATAACAAATCCGGGAGTAAGACAATGTGAGCAATTAAAACCAGGTGTACAAGCAGACCGGATATGAGTGTCTTCTCGAAGGGAAGAGTACGAAAATGTATATACGAGTAAAGCACATGGAACAATTTAGTTCGGTCTATTCAACTTGATGTGTACTCAGATTTGGATCAATTGGTGCATGAATTCGAATCCTGCAGGATTCTGTAAGATTTATCTGATTAGATGGTCTAAATCAAGATCTCATCACAAACCAATAGGACAAAGCTTTGTAACATAAACATTAATACAATTGGGTGTAGGGGTTTCACAATTCAGGCCACGACAACAAACGTTAATCTATTAGAAAAGAATGACCCAGCAACATACTTACCCTATAGATCTGACAAATGAAACCCACCCAGCCACCCATGAGCCCTGGACTTTGACGTGAAGATCCATTATACCCACTGCAATCTACCTTGATGTTCCACACACTGTTGAATTTTCCCATCATGGGACATCATCTGCTTCTTGATTTTAGCTGGCCGAGTACTGTGCTTCACTTCAAACCTTGGCAAAGGCTTGTGCTGTTCATCAGCACTGGAAGACGTGTTTGGTAAAACCTCGTCAAAGAACTCATCTGCCACGTCTCCATCTTCATCTATCCTGAGACGTTTCGCGTACCATCTCAGACCCTAAATGCGGAAAAGATGGACCATCAACATACTTTAAGAGATCAGAGCAATAAATATGTCAACAATGACACTGATCAACTGTGTAATGCCTGCATGACAATTGGAGCTTGGAACTACAAGACAAATTCCATCAAATAAAATTAAGCAGGACAAATTGACTTACTTACTTTGGTCTGTTATACCATTGTTGCTGAATATTTCAAGGAGGCTTTCAATTAAAGGGAAAGCTATCAACAAATAACTAATGTAGTTCTGTGATTCAGTAAATCACATCTGCAAAGCATCCCATGTTTGCATTTCGTGTATTTAACTTTTCATTAATAAAAATTTACCAGAAAAAAGACTTCTGCAATCTGGTGATTCAACAGCCCTCGGCAAGACGAAATGCAAAATGAAGAGACAGACAGGGTGTAAGAATTACTGTGATCAAGAAACAGCAAAGTTGCATAAGGAGGAAATGTTGATTTTTATGAGGTCACAAACATGAAAAGCTCAACTAAACTAGCTAGGTTTCTCAGCACTTTTGAAAGTTTTACCTTTTCTATTCTTCCCTACATACAGACATGACCTCCTAGTTCGGGCTACTCCAGCCTACCTACTACTGCAGATGCTATTGTCTCTACCTCCTGTAATTATCTAAAACAAACCAGCAGAGTATAACCCTTATCAACTGTCAAGGTGATGGAACGTTTGAGATGTCTCCAAATGCCTCTTTGGTCTAATGTGCCAGTTGGCACTTCCTCTGCTTGCCAAAGGTTATTGAAGTTGCCAAGCATGTTACCTCAAAATGAACTATGACATGCTTCCAAGGTAGTTACAATCTCTCTCAAGCATTGGTACTTCTAGCAGCAATCAAAGCATCCAAACATTCCATTATATCTGGTGCCGCTTTGGATGTAGCTAAAAGAATATGATTTTTACACCCTAAAGAATATGATTTTTGGCTGCTTTACATGAGAAAAGGATTAGCTAAGAAGGAAATCCAGAGCACTTCTCCAAGGAAAAACATTTCTACATTACAAAGCAGGCCCCTAAAGTATTCTTCCAAATTTCAGTTCAAATGCAGCTACCTCTTTGTAAATAAGCAAAAATGGCCAAGGGTAATAGAACTGTTATCTCTTCATTTGTCAACTAATTCAAGTAAACAGAAAGCATATTCTGTTGTTCTCAAGCATTGTATCGTGATGTCTATGCTAATGCAGTACACTCTCTCTGTTTACTTCAAACAGATGACTCTTATTTAGAACAGAGTGTAAGCAACTGTTTCAATTTCTAAATGCATTTGCCTACTTTCTATCCATATTGTCCAAAATCCAACTCCGTCAGTTGCATGGATACAGTGACTCAATATTTTTTTGTGCATATCACACATTGTAACGTTCAAAAAAATAAATTATCATTCAAAATTGCAGCCTTAAAACCTGTAAATCTTACTCCTAATTCATTATTTGCTAGTTGAAAGTTGAGACCAAAGAATTTGTTAGTGTCCACTGAGCCTAAAGATTATTTTAAATGAGCTGATGGCATAACAATCTAGGAGCAAAAGCACAATGAACCAATGTTGCCCATTTTAATTCAAATCATTCAAAAATAGTGGACATCCATCTTCTTTGGGATAATTTGCAGAAGCCACCATGAAATAACTAATAACTTCAGCAAAGGAACTACCACCAAACTAAAACACAAGGAAGACCAATCAAGATATTGATCAGAAGGTTCAAAGTTGGGCATCACTGTATACAAATTGATGACTTGACGCTGCTACCACTGACCATCTCACCAGAAAACGCTCTGTAATAGCATCATATGTTGCAGACACTCACAAAGATCAACACCAATGTGAAGCAGGCACGGTAAAACATTGGCAACATAACAGTACGTTATGACACCAGAAATCATTAGGAGGTAGAGAAATAGTAGAAAACAACAGGCTACAATACTTGACCCAGATAAGAAAAAAGTTTGCAGGAGGTATTTTATGAGATACTACACAACTCATTAAGGTATGGAGGTGAGGGTGAACCAACTAAGTAGGCTACAAGATTGGCTGTTTAACTTGAAAATCAGACTAAAACTGATTGCTTTCATTTATAACAGCATTTACAATGCAAAACTCCTCATGGAAGAAAGCTAGAATTAGCGATCATATGCTAATGACTTTATAGTCAAACAAAACAAATTGGAGCTGCGCTATGAAAACATCAACATAATTCCAAAGGTAAAAGGTACAAACTCCACCTTCAATCACCTAATATCCAAACTTAACAAGGAAAAGAAAACCCCAAATTCTCATCATTGTTTCCCTCTTTGCAGGGAAAGAAACAAAGATCCTACTGGCAATTATTTGGATTGACAATAACCCAACTGAAACACGGCAAATAAATACCAAAACGCATTCATTAAAAAACACCACCAATTATATATCACAAACAATTCAACAATACCAGAATAAGCCCCAGCAATTTTCATTTCGAAACTCCAAACAATCACTGAAATGTAAAACTAAACAAAACAAACAAAGATGTGAAGTCTAGAGAAAGAACGGACCTGAAGGCCGCCGTCGCCGGAGATGCAGGAGACGATTAGGGGTCCAAGCTGGGGGCGTTCGACGGCGACTTGGACAGGAACACCGAAACCTTTGCGGGGAAGGCCAGTTTCTTGGAAATTGGAGCGAAAACGGACATGGTTGGGGTGTTGATGATCGTCTTGCTCTTCTGCTTCTTCTTGTTGTTGGTCTTTCACTTCGTAGCCTCCATCATCTTTAGCGAATCCAAGAAACCCAGCTATCCTCTTAAAGAAACGCATCGCATCCCAAAATATGAATCAAACTTAATCAAGAATTAGACAAAGAGAAGATGGGATTGTTTGTGGACTTAATGGTGAGGGAGAGAGCTGTTGGGATTTGGAGATTGAAAGTGAGGCTTCGAGAATTAGTGTTGGAGAAGACAAGGGGAGAGGGAATGAGGATGATCTCTTCGCTTACAAATCTGCTGGTTAGGTTGTTTTGTTTTCTTGTTGTATTGGGAAAGATTTCGAGGGTTTTTTTGGGTTAAATTTTAACTGGACTGCAGTTTGTTAGGTTTTTATTACAGGTTTTCAGTTGTTAATTTATTTTGTTTAACACGCAAAACAAGCTTTTATCATTTCTAGTTGTTAATTTATTCATTAATTCTTTTTTATTTCTTATACTATTCTTAATTTTCATAATTTCATAATATAACTTGATGTTTATTGGCAAAATAGCATGATTGTTTTTTTTTATATAATTATAACTATAAGAAACTGTAAAAGTTAAGGTGAAAATACTGTTCTTCGTGTCACTGATTACACGTGTATATAAAGTATAGTGGATTACTATAGCCTTTTTTTTATTCTTAAATTTTATCTTATAGGACTAATTGATAATCAATTTAAATTAAGTTTAATTGGGCAGGTTCTAGATTTGTTTTTTACAGATCATCAGTTCGAGTTTTACAAACTTCAGGGTCACTAGAAGCTTACATGGTCGTTAACTTCAGAGCCCGTAAGATTAGTCGAAGTACACACAAGCTAACTCAGATATTCACATTAATAAAAAAAAATTATTAAAAGATGGCAATCAGAGTGAAAAAAACGAGCACAAAGGGTGGTTGTAAATTCAAGCAAAACAGTCACTTTGATCCTTTTAATTTTTAAATTATAACTTTTTGATCTCTTAATATTTTAAAATTTTAATTGTGGTGCAAAACTTTATTTTTTTTATTTTTCAATTCCTAGTTTGAGAGAAAGAGTAACCGGGTTCTGGTTATAGAGAAAAAAAATCTTAGTTGACACTGATTTTAGTCATGAAAATGGATAATTTTAGTGTCAATATTTTCTACTAGATAATAAAAATTCCACCTAGATGTTTTTTTGTCCTTCTCGTCGTCTAAAATGGTATATCTAAGTTTGTTTTTTTTATTTCAGGTTTTTAAGCGGTTTTTTAGGTTATATGAGGTCATGAATGAGTTTGTCAACGTAAGGTGTTGTTTTTCTAGGTGTTTTGAGCCATAACAAGTTGAAAATTGAGCTTTTTGACAAAAAAAAAAAACCCATAGCCCAAATTTTTTACAACCCTTTTGTCACTTGAAATTGTACATCATATGATGTGTCGCTTTTTTTTTCAAAAAAATAAGTGGCAAACGACAAGTTATTCACCCTCTTTAACTTTTTTATATGTTAGATTTGGTTCTTATTCTCTTAATAAACTTTTTAAAAAATATCAATAAGTTATTTTTCAATTTATTTTCAATAGAAATGGTCAAATATCATAAATTGTTTCCCAATTCATTTTCTATGATATTGATAAATATTAGAAAATAATTCACTTTATAGAAAATACATCATTCCTAAAAATCACTTTTAAAAGAAATTATTTTTTGGTAAACAAACATAATGTAAATATGTAAAAGATTTAAAATGACAAAGGATGTCATGATTAACAACATTAAGGAAGAGTTTGTTTTTACGGTTCAATCACGGTTTTGAAAAAAAAAATTGATTTTTTTTCAAAATTCTTTTATGATGTTTTTGAGTCATTTTGATGTGCTAATGTTAAAAAAAATTAAAAATATATTTTTTTAATATATTTTCAAGTAAAAAATATTTTAAAAAATAACATGTATTACATCTTTCTAGTTATATATAACCATGGTGCAAACAACTTTAAGCATCATAAGATAAATCGGCAAAAAGCTAAATCGTGGTAGCTATGAAGTTTCATATTCATATCGTTGAAGAAATTCAGAGATTCCCTTCAGTTTAGCCTTCACATTGATTGAAGAGTTTACGAGTGTGTTTGTTTTTTAGGTAACTTTTATGGTTGTGGTTTTAAAAAAGTAAGTTTAAAAAAAGTGTGGTTAGTTGGATTTAGATACATGTTAGGTAAAAATTATGGTTGAGGTTTATGTGTAGCAAAAAACATGTAACTAAAATGTTTGGTAATTGTGTTTAGAAGTGTGGTTGCAGTTGCTTTTCAAAGTGTTTTTTACTTGGAAATGCATCAAAATAATTTTTTTATTTTTTTTAAATTATTTTTGATATCAGCGCATCAAAATAATCTGAAAACACAAAAAAATATATTAATTTGAAATAAAGAAAAAAATTAAAAAATTATTTTTTTTCAAAAGCACTTTTGATACGTAAAAACAAACAGAGTTTTACGAAACTTAGTTAAAAAAACATGTAAAAACTGCTTCTCAAAAACTGCGTTTCAAACTCAATTTTTTAGTGGGCCCCACAATACAAAACACAGTTTGGTTTTTTATCAAATACCTTGTTGCGGTTGTTGCACTGCAAACGTAAAAGTAGCTATAAAACAAACTCAGCCTACATATCTTGAACAATGATTATCAAATTCAACGATTCATTGTTAACAAAACTCTAATTATTATTAACAAAACACTAAATAATATGATAGTTATATTCACAAATATTATTTATTAAAATCAAGTTTTGTGTTCTATAATTATTTTTGTTTTTGTTTTTAATTTTATTTCTCAATAATTGAATTTTTTATATTTTTTTTTCAATAACATCTTTCAATATGAGGCTGTTTCGAAAATTATATTTTGTATTTTTTTTATTTTTTTCAGTTTGGTTATATATCTGTCTCATGAATTTAACTATTTTTTCTTGATTTCAACATTTAACATTATATTTGTAGAAAGTGGAACTTTGTAATTTTTTAAATTTTTTTATATGAATTTACCTCGATTTCATGATACGGGTTGTTGATTTAACAAAGTAACCCGAGTTGACTCATGTCATTTTTTTTGCTGCCTTTTCTAATTAGTTTTATTTTTCATTTTATTCTTCAGTACTGGATTGATTAAAAATTGGGCTTCATAATTATTATTTTTCTCTCAACGAGGTTATCATCATTTAATGACTTGGTCGCTGATTTGGCACGTTGACTCTGTTCATTTTGGTTGGGTCCTTTTTTTAATTGAATATTTTTTTAATTGGGTTTTGTAATTTTTTTTATTTTCCTCCTATGAGGTTATCTCAATCTTATGGCATGGATTATGAGTATGACAGGTTAACCCAAGTTGATTAGGGTAGTTTTTTTTCTTTTGTTTTAATTTAATATTTTTTTTAATTTTATCCTTCAACATTGGATTAATTAGGAATTGACCTTCATGATTTTTTTTTCTATAGGGTTATCACGATCTCATGAATCAGATCGCGGATTTGACAAGTTGAACTGGGTTAATCCAATATGTTATAGTCTCGATATTTAAAAAATGACATCCAATATATCATTGTATCAATATTTAAAAACGATATCGTTCGATATACATAATATTTTGAGTTCATGATTAATTTTTTATTAGAAAACATATTAATAGCGTCCTATGGGTTATCTCAATCTTATGGCATGGATTAGTATGACAGGTTAACCCAAGTTGATTAGGGTAGTTTTTTTTCTTTGTTTTAATTTAATATTTTTTTTAATTTTATCCTTCAACATTGGATTATTAGGAATTGACCTTCATGATTTTTTTTTTCTATAGGGTTATCACGATCTCATGAATCAGATCGCGGATTTGACAAGTTGAACTGGGTTAATCCAATATGTTATAGTCTCGATATTTAAAAAATGACATCCAATATATCATTGTATCAATATTTAAAAACGATATCGTTCGATATACATAATATTTTGAGTTCATGATTAATTTTTTATTAGAAAACATATTAATAATGCTTGAATATTTTTTTTAAGTTAAAAAAAATTGATTTGACCCACAGAATAATGTAGGCCAATGATTTAGTCTAATGTTGTAGCAGACCTGATTCTCCTTCAGTATCAACACCTTTAAGTGTCCTCAAGTTTTTATTTTAGACTTCACTAGATATTGGTGTATGTTATGTCATGGATTGGACTAAAATATTTCTTAAACATAAAAAAACAGAATGTCCAAACTGTGAAATATTTTTTGATAGCATCATTAAACTCATCCCAACAGGTCAACCCGACCCAACTTCTTTACCTAGCTCAAGTTTCAAATTAAACTATGAAGAAATTGCCCTAACATACCTAGTCGACTTGAAGAGTCCAAAAATAACCCAGATGATTGATAAAAACATGGTTTGATTTTATAAAAAATAAATTCAAGATGATATATTTTTTAAAAAAATTATTGAGATGATATTTAGGATCGACTAGGTCTAATAACTTAACTTGTCAAACTTATGACTTTGGTTATGGACTCCACTAGATTTAGTAATTTTTAAAACTATTTTTTTTATTTAATTATATGATAACAAAAATAGTCGTTCATAAAATCAAGCATCAACTCAATGTCGAGATGTTTGTTTGACACCACGATAACCCCATGTAAGGTAAACCAAAACAAATTATGAATCTTAATTTCTAATCAAACCAAGTTAATCCACCAAACTTGTGTCCCATGTCATGAATTCCATTGGGCTTAATAATTTTTCTTACTAAATTATTTTTTATTTAATTATATGATAACAAAAATAGATGCTCACAAAATTAAGCGTCAATCCAATGACAAATCATTTGTTTAAGATTGTAATAATCTCATAGAAAGTAAACCAAAATAAATTATGAAGTATAATTCTCAATTAACCCTAGTTAACCAACCAGACTCGCAATCCAGGTTATGGTCTCCATTGAGTTTAATAAAAAAAATTTTCTGAAACTATTTTTTTTAATTATACGACAAAAAATAAACACTTGTAAAATCGAGCACCAACAAAATATCAAGATGTTTGTTTGAGATTGTGATAAACCTATAAAAAGCAAATCATAATCCATAACAATTGTCGCGGGGGGCGCGACGTCGTCTGGTGACGACGGAGGCTCTCGTCGTGCCTCATGGTGTGAGGTGTTGTGTGTTGGGAAGGGTTTTTGGATTTAATCATAAAATTATGATTGATGTTCAGGAGTCGCCACCTAGTATTATGATTACTAGGAACCTATGGTCTGCGAGAGTCTGAGTAGGGGACTACTTGTGCAAGGGGAAGACGCATCACCCCCAGTGCACCCTACCTAAGGTAAGCTGCATTGTTGTTTGATTGTTTTTTTCTAAGTCGGGTTTCTATTCGTTGGTCTTTTCTAAGGTTCAAAGCAGATCTCTCTTTATGAGAAAGTCTCTATCTTATTGGGTTAAATCCTAACCGTTCTAAAGTCTGAATTTTAGCATCGCATTTATTTACACTTTGTATCTTTAATACCTGAGGGTGTACTTTATTGTGTAATTTTACACCCCCATAAATATTAAAGTCTACATCTAGATCCTAAAAAAATTGGAAAAAGATTTTTGACATGTTGGCTAAATCCTAATGGATAATCATAAACTAGTTACGATATTCATTTTTTATTTTTATTTTTTAACATGAAAAAGATGCAATTTTTGTTTTTTTATGAAAAATATGCTTTGAAAAATTTTAGGATTTGGCCGTATGCAACAAAATATTTTTTTTCCTTTTGAAAATGTTTTGAAATATTATTTATTTTATTTTTTGAAATATTTCAGAGAAAACCGGGTATTTTAATACCGGATTTTTATTTTACAGTGTAAATATACAACCCGATATTATGCATAATTGGTAGGAAAATATGCTAGAAAAATCACAATTTTTTTTAAAATGATTTTTGAAAATTTTTTGGAATTTTTTTTAATGGGGGGCGAGCCAGACCCAGCCACTTGGGCTTGGCCATAACTGGCCCGACCCAAACCATGGGTTAATTAATTAGTTGCTGCATGCAGAATTCAATTCTGCATGCAGCGGCCACGCCGAGGAAGCAACAGGGAAAGCAAGGAGAAGGAAGTTGCTTGGCGTGGGGGTCTCGAACGTGATGAGGTGGTTTGGCCGGTGGCTTAGGAGGCGTCGGCTGAGGTGATGGTGGCCGGAGTCGGCTGTGGGAGGAAGAAGAAAAAAGTTGCAGAGGAGAGAGAAAGGCTGGAAGGAGAAGAGAGAGAAGGTCACGGTCGTTGCTCTGCCACTGGTGAGGAGCTGGGTTGATGGAAATGACGGGGGTAAAGCCGGTTGTGGCGGTGGAAGTCTGCGGCAGAGGAAGCAAAAGAAGAAGAAGAAAACGGGGGGGCTGCAGAGAGGAGAGAGAAACCGACGGTGGCTCTTGGTGGTTGTGCCGGCTTCCTATGGTGGAGTTGGTATTTGTGGTGGTGTGTAGGGCGGGTGTGTTGGTATTATCGCCGGAGAAGGCAGCTGTGGAAGAGGTGGAGAGAGAAAGAAAGAAAAACAGAGAGAAAGTTGCAGAAACCGGGAAGAAGCTGATTTTTTGGCTTATTTTGGACCCCAATTTCTCCTCCCTCAGGCCATGAAATCCACCTCTATTTATAGGCAGTGGAAGAGGGCAATCTTGTCTACACAGGGGAAAAATTTTCAGCCCTTGATTCGGTTGGGATGGATCCCAACCGTTGGCTCAAAGTAGGCATGGTGCACTGTCAAATCTACAGAAAAGCTGCCTGAGTTGGCATGTTTAGGCCGACGCCGGCGCCGATTAATTGTCATTAAGACTGAAATATTGATATGGAACTGTAGAGGAACCGTAGAGGATCATTTTCATGCAAGTTTGGTTAAATTTTATGGACGTTAGGTGCATTAAATGCACCTGCAAAGAAGGTGACTGAACCTGTTTTTCTGGAAAAATAAAGAAGAAGGTGACTAGACCAGTTTTTCTGAACAGTACCAAAGTTCTGATTTTGGTCAAAGTTCATTTCAGTCCTTCCTCTTTCAATTTCTTTCAATTGAACCTCTAATTGACCCTAAACCTTTTCAATTAAGCCCTTGATGAACTTCAATTGGAGCCCCAAAGTCACACACCTATTGCGATATGGTCCTTGGTCTCGTATTTCTTCAATTTAGCCCCTAATTGACCCCAAAACTTCAATTTTCTTGTACTTTTGCCCCTGATTTCAATATATTATCATGGTAAAAATTAAATTTGGTCTCTTAAAATTCCAATCTCCTCAATTAAGCCCAAATTAGGCTCCCAAACTTAATTTTTCACCAATTAAGCCCCAAATAAAATTAATTTGACCCATTTAAAGTATAATTAAATCCTTGCACTTAATTAAATCCTTCAATTGGATCCAAATTAATTCTTAAACATAATTAAAATTTAATTTGGCCCATGATTAAATCAAATTGGCCTATTAAAAATTTAATTATGTCATTGGACTTAATTTTTATGCAAATTCGTCCAATAATCATTTAATTTAACCTTGAATTTGAATTTTTTTCTCTCCATTTTTTTGGCACAATGGGGGTACAATTAGGCCTTGAATTTCCTCCAAAATTACAGCTTGATTTTTCCCTATTTTTGTAGTCCTCTTCGATCTGCTTTCTCCACATTACCAGCCTTTATTTTATTTTTTTTATTTTTATTTTGAAAAAAGGTGATTTTGGGGAATAACCCATAATTGGGTTCTGACAACAATTATCCTACACAAGTATGCAACAAAATAAGAGCATGCCAAACCACTTAAATAACCAAAATAAGAAGCAAACTTGACCCAAAATGAAAAGACAAAAGCAAAAGCATGTCCCTTTTCTTTTTATTGATCATAAACACCTAAGATAAAATAAAAGTCAAAAACAAAATAGTACAATATAAAAAGTGAAACATCGACAACCCAACATAAAAAGACCAATAATAGAAGCAACCGAAGGATGAAGATGACAAACAAACAATTATAAAAATGACATCATTAGGAGATAAAAAAAGGAAAAAAAAGCTAGAAGGAACGACTAAGTAAACCACCCATAGGTTCAATAACCCTTGTCAAGGTTAATCAAGCACGAACATCGATATTGATGAGGCAAGTTAAACAAACCCAACAAAAAATGACATCAAAATGAGCAATAACTAAAAAACATATACTAAATAAGGATACTTTGGCCCATCAATAAAACAACATAACAATGACTCAATATTGTTAAAGTATGAACAAAAGCATTGTTTATGACTGCAATATTTTTCATGAAAAAGCATTCTATATTTCATATGAAAAAAGCTAACCAAATACATTAATCCATGATATAACCATCATTGAGCACTAAATCCATCAATTAAACCAATTAAAACCACCAATCTATGATGCACCACAAAGAAAAAAAACCCATTCACCTAGACAATTGCATGTTACAATAACCATCTAACAAAGAAACTTTGAAAAAAAGAAGAAGTATGCCAAACCTTAAAAACAATCTAATGAGAAACCAAAGTTGTCTCGAAGAGAACTGATAAAAATATAACCTCATATATTCTTTATTTAAGAAAACAAACATAAAAAACAAAGAAAAAAAAACAATAAGAAAGAGTAATAACAACCAGACATCATAGGCAATGAAAATCTTAAACACTGGAAAAAAAATTAAGGCTGACAAAATCAATAACACTAGAAGTAAAAGAAACAATAAGATAATGAAAAACTATAAAACAAACCCAGCTAAAGACCATGTATCATGTTCAATTATGCTTTACAAGCCTAACAATACATAAATACTGATAACCAAAAGGAAACCTGTATACTGAAATAAAAGAAACACAACATCATAATGAATATATATATAAAAAAGTAGACAATAAAAAAACATATGAAAAAACATAACAATTAAAAAGAAGAAGAATGAAATAAAAGGCACACTAGCCGTTATAGTTGAAAATAAATAAACCAAGAAAAAACATAGCAAAAGGAGTGAAGAGAAAGAGAGACAAATAAAACCCATGAGAGAAGTCCAAAAACAAATCTACCATATACCCTCCTATAAAAACCAATATGAAATAGATAAAAAGTCCAAGGCTAAAATTGACCAAACCCACCCAAACCAAATCGAGTTTGAAATGACATGAAAGAAGAAGAAGTGACCCCACTAAAGATATAAACAAAAAGCAAATAAAATCAGAATAACTACAAAGAATTATTTAGTTCCATGCAAATGAAAACAAAACAGGATCAAGATAGACACAACAAGAGGTAATAAAAAAAGATTGTCACAAACCAATTCCATATTGAATCCCACTTAAAACCCAATATCTCTCCCAACACAAAGAATTGATTGAAGACCTGCCAAGTAGATTATGCATTTAATGAATAATGATGGCATTGCACCAATTTTACAAAGACATAATCCAACCATATCGGCAAATAGAAAGGAAGATAAAACTTAGGAAATCTTAATGAAGCCACCTACCAGCTACCATAAACCAAATAAAATTGGAACAAAAAAATCCAAGCTAAACCACTGATTAGGGATGCCAAATGAATTGATAAGTAAGGTATGAAATAGAATAAAATAACTTCATTCCATAACTCCCTCTCTCTAGGATCAACAATGACTACAACAACAGAAATAATATTTTCAACTTTTTATCAAACTCTCATGTAGCTAAATAGCAATGATAAAAAAATCATCAAACAAATAAGCCTGGTTGAACAAAGAGAAGTCGGTTTGTCAAGAAAACGAGCTTCACGCTCAAGATCAAGCACCTTTTGTTATGAGGTAAGTCTAAGTTGGCTTCCATCGTATTGTTGAACTTCTTTTCTTGTTAATGCCTTTTAAGACATAACAACTTCTTATTTTGCGAAGAGCCCCAACAATACATAGCAGATGAGAATTTTCTAAGACTAACTTGTTTTTCTTGATTTGCCTTACTATTTTGTCTGATAAAGCAACTTGAACAAATAAAGTGAGAAGAGCAAAAGTTAGGCTACTTGATATGGTTACTTGTGATCAAGTTTGGTGATGAAGTTATGTTTGGCATAATTACTCTTATTAGAGAAAAAACAAATTTATCCCTTGTATGCCCTTCGCTCTTCTATTTTATGATGTCCCCCCCTTTAATGTTGTCACATTCTTTATATATATATGATCCTTTCATTCAGGAATTCCTTATGCATTAATGGTTTTAAAGTTTCCAATAAGCTAGTGCTATATTTATTTTCATTAGGAATTAATGATCTTTTAACAATACCTTTGAATTGATGGCTAGTTGATGCAGACACCTTTTAAGATATGATAAAATCAGATTTGAATGGTTTGCAACTTGACCCAACAAGAATTTACCTTGAAGAACCAAAGTTATATATAATGATCACTCTCACCCTACGTCTATAAAGAGATGTGAACGAGTAGTATAAAATCACAAAGAAATTTATCAATCATTCAGAGAGCTTGTAAGTTCAATCAAGAACTTGGTATGGAAATTTACCTTGGAGAACTAAAGTTATATACAATGATCACTCTTACCCTACGCCTATAAAAAGATGTGAACGAGTAGTATAAAATCACAAAGAAATTTATCAATCATTCAAAGAGCTTGTAAGTTCAATCAAGAACTTGGTATGGAAATCACTCAACTACACAAAAATAGTAAGAATATTGATTTTTTTTATTAAAAAATAGTCTTCTCTAAAAAAATCTCTACAAAAGAATATATATACTAAAATAAATCCTAAGTCTATAGGATATCCTTAATGAATACGGATAAACCTAAATAATAATAATAATAATAATAATAATAATCCAATTAATCCAAATTTAAATAAAGACCCTAATATCTCTAATGCCTAATAATAACTAAAAAATAAATAAAAGAATATTTCAACTAATTTAAATAAGACTAATGTCCTTG
The DNA here is from genome assembly GCF_000002775.5 of Populus trichocarpa. Taxonomy (NCBI): domain Eukaryota; kingdom Viridiplantae; phylum Streptophyta; class Magnoliopsida; order Malpighiales; family Salicaceae; genus Populus; species Populus trichocarpa. Next base: position 11,815,027 of record NC_037285.2, on the reverse strand, counting down.
TCGTAATTTATTGGTAAAATCGAAGTCTAACTTCAAACATAAGGTTGTCTCTTGTATTAATGAATTAGAAGACATGCCATGTATTATTTGAAAGCTATAGATGTATACTTTTCATTACAATTGGATCACATTAAAATCATTTTTGTAGCTTTATTTATGACCAAAACAATAATGAAATGTTAAAATTAGAAGATTTGAATCTTTTTATTCTAATCTTTTTGTAATGTCTAAATGCCCACCTATAAGCTCTTCTTGAACATATTTAATATCTTCTTGGAGTCTATCTTAGTATATGTATCTTAAAAAAATCAATTGAAAGCCTCTTTGAATCTCTTAACGCCCCAAGTCTTGTCACTAATTCATCTAGAACTTTAACGGATCTCTTAGTATTGATTGGATCGCAATACTTTTCCAAGATGCTGAACAATTAGCTTATACATGTAGAGAAATCACACAAACAACAAAACTAGCTCGTGAGATAAATAGACAATAAACATTGCTCCAATCTACATTGTATTCTCCGATTGCATAATGTTTTTACCAACTTTTTTTAGATTTCTTTGTAATATATGAATCTTGTTGTTGAACAAAAAGAAAAACATTTCATTTACCAAAATGACGTGTTAGTATCACATTCATAATCTACTAGAAAACCAAAACTTAGGCAGACTCCGTTTGGTATTGCGGCGTGGATGAGCATTTAAAAAAAATAATTTTTTTCCAGATTATTTTTCTTTGGTATTTTTTGATTATTTTGATTTGCTGATGTCAAAAATAAATTTTTTAAAATAAAAAATATATTATTTTGATGTATTTTCAAGTCAAAAAGCACTTTAAAAAACAACCGTTATCACAATGTCAAACACTACCTAAGGATAGGTTCTCGTGGAGACATTTCAAGTGATTTTTAGGTTTTAAGGTGTTTAAGGTAGTGTTTGACATTGTAATAATGATTGCTTTTCAAAGTGCTTTTCGCTTGAAAATACATTAGAATAATATTTTTTTATTTTTTAAAATTTATTTTTATCATCATCATATTAAAACAATTTAAAAATATAAAAAAATTAATTTTTAAAAAATATATATATTTTTAAAATACGATAGCACCAAAAAAAAAAAAAAACTTTCTTTTAATATCTATGCATGTACTTTGAAATTTGAAAAAAAAGACATAAAGAAAGATAGAAAGAAAAAAATGTCCTTTGAAAATTTGAAAAAACATAAAGAAAGAAAGAAAGAAATGTACCGATGGGCATCAAGTGAAGAGAGAAAGCACTTTAAAACCCTAAAATCCAAAACCCTACTTTTCCGCTTCACTCTAGTTTTTATTTCATCTCCATCTGTACACTCTGCGCACTCTCTCTCTCTCTCAACAAAGTGTGAGGTTCCATTTTCTAACTAGTACTTGGTTTGTGGTCGCTGCAGTAGATATCTCACACCCACCAGACCACCACACCTCTCTCAATTCCCTATTTTTTGTTCACATTTCCCACTGTCCAAGAAGAAAGAGAGAACCCACATTTTTTTCCAAAAAAAAAAAAATATGGACTCGAGAGAACCGCCACCGCCACAGCCACCACCACAACAACTACAGCCACCGCATGCACCACCACCACCACAATCACAATCAAACATGATTCCGGGCCCTATCTCCTATCCAGCAACCGCTTCTCCTCACCTGATCAACAACCGCAGTATATCTCCTCGGAATGCTGCTATTGGTGGTGGCTTCCCCTTCAATCAGATGTCAGCCCAGCGGCTGCAATCCAAGCCTGAAGGTGCTTTTGATGGATCGTCGCCCACATCTTCTTCAGGGATGAGGTTTAGTATAGAGCCCGCCAAGAAGAAGCGCGGGAGGCCCAGGAAGTACACACCTGACGGTAACATTGCCTTGGGTTTGTCACCCACCCCCATTCATTCAGGAATGTCGGCTGGTCAAGCCGATTCTAGTGGTGGAGCCGGAAGCGGTGTCATGCCTGATGTGGCATCTGAGCATCCCTCTAAAAAGCATAGAGGAAGGCCGCCAGGTTCTGGGAAGAAGCAGCTTGATGCCTTAGGTAATCGTGTGCAAATTTGTTGAATATTTGTTGAAATGTATGCTTGTGTTTTGAAAGAATTTTTGTTTTCTTGTTGGACAGGTGGGACTGGAGGCGTAGGGTTTACACCGCATGTCATTACGGTGAAAGCAGGAGAGGTATGTATCTGTGCAGCTTTTTAATTTATGTTTTGGATGCAATGCTTTTTTATCTTGTTTGTTAGAATAAAAATGCAGCAAGTGTGAAAAATATAGTCTTTTGTGTCTTGTCCTTGATTAGTTAGATTATATTTTATAGCTCAGGATCAAAGCATTTTAGTTTGGGGACAGTTCAAGACTCCCGTGCTTTTAAATTCAACTGTGTTTAAAACTATCAATCAACAGATAAGGTTACTTTATTCTCTGGTGCCTATTTTTGGTTATCACACCACATCCAAAGTACTTGCCTTCTGCTGAAAGGAGAGCTTTGAACAGCATATTTTAAATTACTTGCAAGCAAGATAAAGCACTGGACGTGGGTTTATTTCCCATGGGAGTTGCTCAAATTTCAGTATGTTCATCCTCAAATTTTCATTGTCATTCTGGTTCTTTTTTTTTTGGTGAAAATAAGTGCACCTTAATGTAGTTTGATGACTTGCAATTACAATTCCTGTAGCTAAATGAAATATTGTTTAAATTAGCACCACATTATCTTTTTTTTATTCAATTGTTGACATGCTTCATAGATCTCAATGAATAACTGTTTTCCCCACCTTTCTTATTCTTTTTTTTTCCTGAAAATAAAAGTGAGGATGTGTTGGTGGAGAGGTGGTTATGAAGGTTCTGTTATCCCTCTTCAAATGGGAACCTATTGAAAGTATGTTGAGTCATCAAATAGTGTCCCCTTCATTGTTACAGGACATTGCATCAAAGATTATGGCTTTTTCACAGCAAGGGCCACGGACAGTTTGTATTCTCTCTGCAAATGGTGCCATCTGCAATGTTACACTTCGCCAACCAGCAATGTCTGGTGGTTCTGTGACATATGAGGTACTTTTGATGTCTGTAAAATCTCCTTTACTCTTGAGAAGAATTTGTTTCTAACAATATAGATAATTCAGGTATAATACGGCTGTCAAGTGCCCCTTTCCCTTGCTATAATTTAATCTCAAATACCCCTGACATCTTGTTCCTTATTAGAACCAGCTGTGTGCAGTATTGCTGTGTTATACTTTAGATGTCCTTGGCAGCCTTACTTGCACACCACCACACATCATTCATGTGGGACTAGCTACTGAGCTTGTTAGAGTTCATACAATGCCTCTTGTGTGCCTATGTGTGTGTGTTTGTCCTAAATAGATAGTATAATTAGGAGCTGGAAACCAAGGTTTGGACAGTCTTTTGGTCAAAGTTTGCAGGGGCTCCTCGATTGCAAATTTATTTACGAAATAGTACACAAGTATTAGTCTCAGTGAAGTTGAACTTGGGCTATGAATAGCGTTGCTCTTAATTTATGGGAAATATCAAAAATCTTTTCTTGCAAAAAAAAAGTGTAAGCATTGAACTTGTATAAACATCCTGCTTCATTTTTGCCATGGGTCATGTTCTTAAAATATGTCAAGGTTATAGCCATTTCTAGGTTACCTTTCATGGATCCATTTTTGCCAAGGCAGTAATGGGCATACCATATTTTTGAAATGAGCTTCCCCAAGAAATCTTCCAAAAATGACATCTTTGAACTTGGACTTTTGAATGGTGCTGTTCTTGTTTTATGGGAAATACTAAAAGTCTTTTCATGCAGGAAAGAGTGTATGCCTTGAACTTGTGTAATCGTTCTACTTCATATTTTGGCACAGGTCATTTTGTGAAATATGTCAAGGTTATGGCCTTTTCTCAGTCATCATTCTACATCTGTTTATATTATTGAGCTTGACTTCCCCAAGAAATCTTCCGAGAACGAAATCGATTCTGTAGCTTTGAGACCATATGTCCCATTCCTACCACATTTTAGCCAAACAGATTATTTCCTCATTCACCAGCATCAAGGAGTAGAATCAGAACTAGGAAAATCTGTAACCTGGGTCTTGAATTGAATTTTTTTTCAAGAAATTCTAGTGTTTTAAAAATACTGTTGTTGATGATGGGGGAATACACCAAACATTTGCATTGGGCTAATGTTGTGCTTTCTAGACATGCAATAACTTTGCATTTTATATGCTTCAGTAAGATGCAAATCATTTTCTCCATGTAAATGTGTCATTCCCCTCCTTGTGGAATGCTTGGAGGGTGTGGCTGCAACAGATAAAGTCTACCTCAAAATAAATCAAAACTTAGCTGAAGGGAAGCTGAATCAGTTAGGGCATGGATACTTTCCACCCTTAGATGTGCTTGTTATTCTGAGAATTAGAATTCTGTGGCTGTGTTTACGGATGCCTTTTCTTTTCTCAAGTTAATAAAAACTGTGGTATTAAGTCAAGAAGCAAGAAGATGGTGTTGATCCAAATTCTTGAGAAGTACATGCTTACTAATCGTGGTTGTGCATGTGAATGACATTTGTTAGGCTAGATGAGCGTGCCTAGTTGCTAGTTGATTTACATAATATTGATGTGCCAAAAGTTACTTTCATCATCTATGGAATTTAAGCAACTTAGCTGCATTCTTCATGGAAACTAGGTAGAAATTGGAAGCTATTACCAGGTCAACAGGTTTAGGGTTTTCGAGTTTTTTAATATGACATGATTCCTCATCTAAGAGGTTACTGCCACTACCTATTTGGTTTACTTGTAAATTTCTTTTGTGGTAACACGCTGAAATCATTTTACCTTTGTATACCAAATGGTTCGTTGAACTAAAAGTTGATTGCATAAGTCCTTCACCATAAATTCAAGGAGGTCAAGGACCTTTGGTAAATATGCACTTCTGGCATGTGTTTAGAAAGATCTAATGACAAATATTGCATCCTCAAAGTTATGAACTGCAAGAAAACTTCTCCTTATTAAATCTATGCTCCTAAATGATTATTTTTTTGACCTCATCTTCTGTTTTTCTGACTATTAGCTCCTGATGAGTCATAGTAAAGGACATACGTCAAAGACCATTCTTTAGCATGAAAAATTGAGCGATGCGCCATTTTTCAGAAGTACATGCTCGAAACCCTGATTTGAAGTTTCATCTTATAAGCAGTCTATATTGTGAAAACACGAGATTCTGAGATTTAATTGACTGCTCAATCCCTTTACTACTTCACCACCTAGTTAATTGGGAATTCTGGATCTGATTTAGATGTCAAATCCTGTCTTTTTACTGCTATTATCAGTAATTGCATCTTCTTTCTAGATTTGTGTTTGTCTGAATATGCAATTGGAGGTGGGTGGGGGTGTGGACGTTTTATGCTTTTAATCAATTTCTCCTTCCCCCAAATTTATTTTTTCATGATTTCAATATTTCCCTCTTGTGGTAATGCTGACTTTTCTGTGCCTTGTGACATTTTCTTTTCAGGGCCGCTTTGAAATCATTTCTCTATCAGGCTCCTTCTTGCTTTCTGAAAGTAATGGTAGTCGGAGCAGAACTGGTGGTTTGAGTGTGTCGCTGGCTGGATCAGATGGTCGGGTTTTGGGCGGGGGAGTTGCTGGAATGCTAACGGCAGCTTCTGCTGTACAGGTATTCACCCTGCCAACATCTGTCTTTATTCACACTGCCATCATTTGTCTTTTCAGGTGGCTGTAATACACTGTTAGATGGTCATCAGTTACCATTTGAGCATCAGGGAACCTTTGATATGCTAAAGCTTGACAGAAATATTGTTGTGTTTGATCTATAATTCAACTGGATTCCTTGTTTCTTGCTAGGTAATTTTGGGCAGCTTCATTGCAGATGGGAAAAAATCAAATTCAAAATCATTAAAATCTGGACCTTCCTCAACACCCCCACCCCAGATGTTGAATTTTGGTGCTCCATTAACCACAGCTAGCCCTCCCTCTCGAGGGGGCTCTAGCGAGTCTTCGGATGAGAATGGTGGCAGTCCTGTTAATCGGACTCCTGGAATTTATGGTAACCCTAGTCAACCCATTCATAATATGCAGATGTACCAACTATGGGGTGGCCAAAATCCAGAGTGAAAATGCTTCCCACTCAACAATACTGTGCTTAGGACCACTGACCTGGCAGTCCTTGCATGGTATATTCAAGTCAAATCCTAATCCTAACACGTGCGATTGAATACAAAGCATGGATGAGCTCCTCTTTAGTGTAGTTCAGATTATTTTTTTCTTGAGTAGTTTTTATTAATTTCTTCCCAGTTTCTCACTGATTTAGACACAGCCATGGCTGCCCTAGGAACGTCTTAGTTCCGCTTGTTGTCTAGTTGTGTTACTTTTGCTGTATTTCTCTAGTTGTAAAAGTTATGATTATAACGGATGTCTTCAAAAAGATTTGATTGGGAATTTTGTTGTCTATGTTCATTTTGATGGTTTACGCATGCGGACCACCTCACATTTATCTTTCTTTTTTACACTCTAACAAGGCGAAGGCGAAGGCGGCGGCGGCGTATGTATATGTAGAGCTGCTAGATCGGCCTGAAAGGCCAGAGTGTAATGGATGATCATTTACACCTTACTCGTAATTAACTATGTAATACAACAGGCTACATTCAGCACCTGTTTGTTTACTTCATCTAGATAAAATAATATACATAAAACAACTTAAGTAAAACAACTTAAGTTTAGTGTCAGGAATGAACTGGGATCTGAATTTTGAGGATGAAATTTTTCAAGGAGAGAATGTAAACCCTCACGTAAAGAATGTAAACCATCTTGTAAATGTTGGATCAAAGGTAGAAATAACCCTGCTAGTAATAGAAATTTGGGATGAAAAGAAAAAATGAGTAAATGATATAAATAATAGAGAATATGATGTAAAATAAAAAAATTAATAAGTCATATAAATAATAGAGAATATGATGTAAAATGGAGAGAATGGTTTCCATGATAAAATATAAAAGTATGGATGAGGTTTTTACATGAATTATAATTTTAGTTTAAAATTTATGACGATGACGAAACTAGTAATGTGTTTCGATGAATAAAAAAAAAATAAAAAAAAATCTCAAAGAATTAGTGAGATAATAATAATAATAAAAACTATAATAAAGGACAAAACAACAAAAAGTCAAGAGTGAAGTTAAAGTATCAGTTAAAAAATCAGTAACGTTACTATAAAATAATAATAAATCGATAAATAAATAAAAATAAAAAACAAGATACAAGATAAATATATTTGAAGTAAAAAAAAAAATGATCTGAACGGTTTAGAGGAACAATTAACATGATTTACATAAGGATTGAACAATAAAATGTGTTTTTTTTTTTTATAAAAAATCACAAACCGATCAATTTTACGCTATTGTATATAATTTTCAATACGATTGTTGGATCAGACTGAAATTTTATACGAAATCTCCTGAAATATTAACCTATATTGGTTAGAATTTCAAGTGAATTAAAATTTAAAAAGGTTTCACAACTTTGTCCGCAACTAATAATTTACATGAAAAATACATAAAAAGCACAAGCAGGTGACAAAACTATAAATAAGTATAAAATGAACTTTTAGCGCTCCAAAGAGTAAGGAAAACTTTGTACCATGAACATAGTTCCGACCTTGTAAACAATAACCTCACTACTATTCTCATAAGACTTCATCTCAGAAACCACCAAACCAAACAACAACAACAACAACAATAACAAAAATAATAATCAAAACCCATCACACAACTTTCTTAAAAACAGATAAGAAAAACACGTAATTGTACTGGAGGCCTCGGTTATATGGTTCTGGTATAAAAGATATTTTTTTTTTCTTAAGAACAAACATAAGATATACGCCCGTGCGTGGTAGAGGAAGATCTCAAGTTCTTTTGTTAGTTTTTCACATGTTGAGTCTTTAAAAAAAAAAAACAGTCCATCTTCTCATATCATGATATATTTTCTTTTGAACAAATCACGACAATCAATGTTAAGTTAAACATAACTATCTTTTTTTAGATTAATATGGATGTCCAGGCCAGCTTGCGTACATTTCGATTAATCCCACGGGCATTAAAGTTAACGACCATGTAAGTTTTTAGTGATTTCGAGGTTAGTGAAACTTGAACTGGTGACCTCTAGAGAGTAAATCTAGGACCTAATCACTCCTCAGAATTCACATAACCAAATCTTAATCGATTTTTTGGTTGTGTATTTCAATTTCAATGCTATTGTTCGTCCACTCTCATGAAAAAAAAAAAAAAGTTTTGTGCTCTAGCTGTTTCGTTTACTTGAAGACTTGAATTCGATTTCCTTTGCAATATTTTCTTAAAAAGAGAAAACTTAATCGTGAGCACGATGCAAAAGGTGTAACCTCAAAAACTTATAGTATTAAGAAAGCGGTAGACATAAAAATAAAAAGGAGAAAGAATTAATTACTAGATTATTTATCTGCACTATCCTGCTACTTAGATTAATTTTTATTTAAATATTAAAAAAATATAAAAGAACCCTAATAACTATGTTAACTACTGTTCATGAATTTTAAAACAATCACTAATTTTAATAACAATTGTGTTTAAATTCTATTATTTTTTAATTTTTTTAACATATATTATTTTTTTTTAATTTTTTATTAAATTGTGTTGGAATGAAAAAAGATGGACCTAGCGGCAAAAGTTTCTCTTCTCATTGTTAATTCTCTCATACACCAAATGAAAAAAAAAAGTATTACAAATCCTAGTTTTAAAATCCGGTCCGGCCCGGCAGGTCAATCCGGGATCTAGAACTAGAACCGGGCCGGGTTGAAAAAAAAATAAAAAAAGGAAAAACCTTGTGTGACCTGGCAAACCAGGTCAAAAACTCGGTTGCAACCTGTTGAATTTTTTTTTTACTAAAACAACATCGTTTTGATTTTTTTTTAAAAATTGACTTGAACAACCTGGTTAAAACTCAAAACCCGGATCTTGAACCAAACCGGGTCTAAAAACTATGCTACAAACAGTTTTGTATATAAAATTCCTAATTCTGAAGAAGGCCGAACTAATACGAAGGAATTGAATTTCTCTTTCAGCAAAGTCAACAGGGTGAGGCTGTTCCACGAGGAATCCGATTTTATGATATGCATAGATGTATATTGTTTTAGATTTTCCATCAAATATATTCTTAAAATAAATTTCTTATTAATTATATATAGAAGTCATCTTAAAATATAATAGCTGTATGGAATTAATCTTTATTTTTGCATTATATATCAACTGATAAAAAAGAGACGAAGGTAGCATTGCCATTAATATCTAAGGTCACTAAGGTAAATTCCCTATAAAGCATGCGTGGTACATAAACAAACACCACCACCACAAATATAGAAATAATAATACTAATGGTTCACATTAATCAACAGAAATTTGATAAATCCGGCGTAACATTATCTCCATGTGGCGTTCTTTCATTGGCAGGTTCGATATTCACGAACATCCTCTCACTCCTTCGACCAATCAAAATCCAAGGATCACAAAAATATCAAAATCATAAATAATAGGAATAAGAATACAGAGAACTTCCCCATCACGAAATCCAACGCCCCAAAACCACCCATTGACCTCTCAAATCCTTTAAACACAAATATCACAGCAGCCTGTGCGTGTCAGAGAGAGAGAGAGAGAGAGAGAGAGATGGGGGGAGAGACAGACCGCCATGCTTCGTGACGGAAACGGAGACCGAAATACCGGCTAATGGAGCTGCCGTTACTTTTCCGAACACCGAGCCACTCATCAACTGCAACTGCAACTGCAACCACGTCGTTTAGAGTCGGTGCTTGGTTTTCTAAAACCAGTGACCTTCCGGCTAGTAGAAGGAGATTGAACTTGAGAGAAAATGGAGTCAATAGGATTCAAATACGGTGCAGCAAAGCATCTACAGAGAGAACGGGTGCTGGTAGTGAAGGAATCGAGGAGAGAGAAAGGAGGAGATTCACTGGAAGTGCTATGGAAGTGACTACATTTGATCAGAGCTTTGGCGATGCTGCTTCTGACTTTCCTTTGTGGGAGAAAATCGGTGCTGTTGTTAGACTCTGTTATGGGATCGGTCAGTTTTATTTATTTATATTCACCTGTTTTTCAATTTTTTTATGACCCGTTGCGCCTGTTTTTAGTTTAATTCGAATTGGGAATTGCAGGTATATATGGAGGAATGGCGTTGGCAGGACGGTTTATATGTTCAATAACTGGAATTGATAGCCTGGGAGGTTTTAATCCATCTTTGGATGCATTTCTTGAAGGGCTTGGATATGCAGCTCCACCAGTCATGGCCCTTCTTTTTATACTAGATGTATGCTTTTACTACTCCAATTAATTTCTTCCTCAAAAATAAATATACTATTTAGTTTGTTCATCATTCTTTCTTGTTTTTGCTGAACTTGAGCTGGTAATTGAATAAACTTTTGAATGTTTTTATTTGACGGGCAGAAAATTGACAAGTGGAATCCTGTTATTTGTTGGTTTTAGTTAAGTAATGAACCCTTTTGTAGTTTTCGAATGTTGTTTGTTTGTTTATTTTTTGAAATGGCTACAGGATGAAGTCGTGAAGTTGTCGCCTCATGCTCGTGCCATTAGAGATGTGGAGGACGAGGAACTTCGGAATTTCTTTTATGGGATGTCGCCTTGGCAGGTAAACCTTTTCTGTTTGTTTGCTGTAAGTTTTTTTTTTTGAAAAATAGTTTTTATGGAAAATATTTTTTCTTAAAAGTGAATTATTTTATGATGTTTGTAGTGTTATAAAAAATGAGTTAGAATTTGATTTTGTCGCGAAAAATAAACCGAAAAATAATTTATTAATATTTTATTTTTTCTAAGTTTATTAAAAGAACAAGGATTGAGTCTACCAGATAAAAAAGTTGAAGGATGTGAAATTAAAAAAAAATTTTAATTTTATAAATTATTTCAAATAAAATAAATAGTAATAAAAATAAAGAAGATCAAATATGAGAGATAAAAAAGTTGAGAGATGATGAAAAAAAAAAAATTCAATTTCATAAATCATTTCAAATAAAATAAATAACAATTAAAAGAATGAGAATCAAATCTGATAGATAATAAACTTCAATTAAAAAAATGATAAGAGAAAATAAAATAACAATAAAAAAAATGAGAACCAAAGTTGGTATAAAAATTAAATTCTAAGGGATGAAATTGAAAAAAAAAATTTCAAAACAAAATATACACAAATAATAAGATATTTTTGAATTTTTTATAATTTCTGAAAAGTGTTTTCCGTTTAAAATAAAAGGAAAACATTTTTCTAGAAACCAAGATAAATTCTGTTGATCAACTTTTCTAATAACAAACGAATACAGAAAATTTAGAAAGTAGTTTTTAGGAAACTATTTTCTATAAAACAAATGGGGCCTTAGAAAATGTTGACAATTATTATATATATATATATATATATATATATATATATTTTATCACTGTCTTTATGAGGTAAGATGAATTTGATTCAATTTTGGACCCAATTTGCAGTTTATTTTAATTGTTGCTGCAAGTTCCGTGGGAGAGGAGCTTTTCTATCGAGCTGCTGTTCAGGTATATTCTCCTACTCATGCTGATTAGTGAATTAAAGAAAATCCCCAAATCCCCTGTGGGTTTAAGTCACTTCCTTTATCCAGGTTTAGGACCTGCAATTCCAGGCATAATTGAAAGTAAAATCCCCAAATCCCCTGTAGGTGGATTTGGTGGAAGATTTAAATAACAATAATAACAAGAAAACTTCTCTACTGGAAATACTTAATTATTCGTACTTTTTTCATCTTTTCTTAATTACTACACAGGGAGCACTGGCTGATATATTTCTAAGGGGAACCAATTTGATGGAAGATGCTCGAGGAATGGCATCGCTGGTATGTGGTTGAACTTATTCCCTGTCCTTGGTAATGAAATTTGCCTTGCAACTAAATTTTTTATGTTTCTACATTTGTAGACTGGTGTGCTGCCTCCTTTTGTCCCATTTGCCCAGGCATTTGCAGCTGTTTTAACAGCCGTTCTTACTGGATCCCTCTATTATGTGGCTACCTCCCCAAAAGGTTGATACTCTTCTCAAAGGAGTGTTTATTTTCATCTTTAAATTGCAGATTGATTCATAGGTCTGTTCTGTTTCTTACAGATCCTACTTATGTAGTTGCACCAGTTCTGCCATCTTACTCTGGGCGTGAAGATCTGAAAAAGCTATTTGCAGGTTTCACCTCTTGACTTGGCATAGAAGCTTAGTTCAGTACTAGTTCTTTGGAATTATGGCTTTTGAAATCCTAGTATATTTGGTCAGCTGGGAAATCACTTTATTTCTGCTATTCCTTTCATTTTTGAAAAAAAAGAAAAAAGAAATTATTAGAAAGTCTCTTGCAGTGACAAGTCTGTTTAACACGAGTGAAAATCGATATGTTTGGTTTACTTTGCCAAATATGTTTTGATAATCTCGTCCCATGGAAACCTCCAATTACTGACTGTCACTGCTCATTTTGATACATTGAAACATGCATAGTGCGCATATAAGTTTTAAATCCTTGTTTGGGTGGGTGAGGTCATTAGGAATCTTTCGCAAATAACTGGTGACTATTCTAGTCCTACATCTTCTTGACAGCTTAGAAGAGCATAATGACTTTCCATGTTGCTCGGAAGAAATGCTAAGAAGTCTGCATATTTTTGGTCTTACTGGTTGGTCAAACCAAATATGCATTAGCTCATGCTCTGTCATTTGCACCGCAGCCTGGTATGAGAGGAGGCAAATGAAAAAGATCTACTCTCCCCTCCTGGAAGGACTTTTGGCGCTCTATCTAGGTTTTGAATGGATCCAGGTGAAGTCTTGAACTAGGTACTTGATGCTATATTACCAATTTGTTTCAGAGGCTCAAACTGATAGATTTGTATGTACAATCTGTTGCATTGTTTGGCAGACAAATAATATTCTAGCCCCCATCATTACACATGGCATATACTCGGCTGTTGTATTGGGGCATGGCCTTTGGAAAATACACGAGCACCGGAGAAGACTACGCCGGAGAATCCAGCTTCTTAAATCAGAAGAAATGAATTCAAATAAAAGATGAAGTAGCTGCTTATGAAAACCCAGATAAAAATGCCTGGGAAGGAAAGATAAATGGTGGGGGAGGAAACTTGTAGAATACATAGAGCCGATTATTAGGTATGAATAGTACAACTAGAGATGCTGTATACAATAGAAAGCGCATTGTGTATTAACAGTGAATAAACTGAAGAAAGTCACAGTTAGAATACAAGGCATGGTACTGATTGGAGATGGCGAGTTTCTAGCACAAGTTGATAGTATTTGCCTGTGTTATTTATTTATTTAATTTTTTTTTTAACATGAAATGCTTCCATGTATGATTCTTTTCTACGCCTTGGTTTTCTCTACCCTGGCTTCTGTTATTTGGACATCACATAACAGAGTCGGAATGCCATGGGGTCAGTTGTAGAGTCGAGGATTAACTCTTATTAGGGAGTTCGTATAATTTTTTTCATTGTCAACTGTAATTAAATAAAATATATAAATAAAAAAATAAAATATTTTACATTTATCAAATTAAATTAATTAAGATAATCTTAAATAAAACACACCATTTTATATATATATAGTTGATATTAGGGTTTTAGGATAAAAAAACTTGGACCACTCTTCTAACTGAAGCCAACTCCAGTGACTGGCAAATAAAAACAATAAATGACATATTGTCTATCTAGTCAGGTGACACGTAGTCTAATGGATTAGAAAACAAAACTTAGGTCATTACCCTGGGTTTCTAACTTTCTAGCCCATGATTGCTTTACCCTTCAATTTTTTTTCTCTTTTCATAAATTTTTTAATTTAATTCTTTTTAAATGAAATTATTTAAATAATTATCTAATTATACTGTTATTTTTAAATAATATTAGTGTCTTATAACATTAGCAATTTATAGGTGTACCTAATATACAACATTTTCTAAACGCATGTAAAATATTTATTTTTTTAAAAAATTATTGTAAATTAAATTATATAAATTTTCTCAATGTTAGCTTTGTTATATCCTTTTAATACACTTGCATCAAAATTATCAATTCATTATTTATTGCTTTATTTTATTAAAATTTTAACAAGTTTTAATTAAAGAAATACTGTTTTTTGACTTATTTTAAATTGTTAAAAAAATCTTACAGTTTTTATGCAGTAAACCACTCAGCTAAAGAAAAATAAATATAATTTTTTAAAAAAATATTGGTAAAAAAAGCGAATTTATACTAACAATTATATTTTTTTTATAATGAAAATCTATTTTTATTGTCATATAATTACATAAAAAAAACAAAAAACACCCAGTCATTTTCGTGATGCAAGAAAATACAGTCACAATACCAACACATTCTTCATTCTATTGTGTTAAAAAATATCTTGGAATCCCACAAGTAGCGTAGCACAGGTAATTAAATAGCTATAAATGTTTAAGCTCAAGTCTTTTCCATCCTTTTTATTTAAGAACCAAGTGAAAGCAGCCTGCCAGGGGAGCTGAATGCAAGGAAAGTTGTTTATGAGAATCATCAAATGACTGTCCAAGCGCCAAATCTACTACGAGGCAAGGAAAAACTATAAATGGAAATAATATCCAGATGAAAAACAGAAACATCATATTCCCAGCAGCAGACAACTCTTGCTGAAAAAGCATATTAGATGCCCTTCAAAACTTCAAATTAACAGAGTTTACATGACAATCATTTATTTCTATAACGTAACAAGCTACTCATCTGGAATCTGGTGGTGTTGTTATGTCATCCACTTCGCTGCGAGTCAATTTTCTAATTGAGAGATGATGCTGGTAAAAATCTGGTAGCCTTGGCACATATCAGAAAGCAGGCAGTACTCATTCTTGGCATGGTATGTGGCCATTAAACCTGCACACGGATGCAAAAGACAAGCTGTGAAAAAATAGAGCATGAGAATGGAAAAACAGTTAAACACAAGATATCACAAACCAAATACTAAAGGCTAATCTTTTCATGTAGAAATTATAAATGAGAGAAAATGTGATGAAGTAAGAATATTAATGCAGACATGAATTTCCAATCACAATAGGTCAAGCCATTGGTCACCCGCATTAAATCGCATCAGCATCTCTGCAGCTTGATACAACTATGCACATAGCTTGTGCCTTTCTGCAAATAACTGAACTGGCAAACTAAAAAGACAATGAAATGAATATATTAATTTAGAAGCAACTTCAGGCGTATTTCCAACAGTGTCGTTCGTTAACTCCATTGACCTATTCAGTTTCTTTTCCCCTGATCAACCCAGACTCCCATTCCTTGTTTCGCTTGTTTGGTAACATCTAAGAGCCACCAAAAGTTAAAAATCTTGTCTTGGACACTAGCACTTGAAACAACTACTCAGCTGGGTTGCAAAGATAAATTAAGTTGGTCCGTGTACAGTTCTGATGCAGAATGATGCAGAGGACCAAATGGTAGATAGTGGTATAAAAGAATCTTCAAAATGGAACTCCACAGTAGGTTTTGGAAAATGATACTACAAGTATATTTTACCTCCACAGGTAATGTATGGAATTCCTGGGGACATTAATGAGGGTAAGAGCTCTTTTGCTTCAATCCTCTATTCCCACCCTTCTATTGAATTGAAGCTGCACATGGAGTCCTCAAATACCATGGGCTGGTTGAGTATTTAAGGTCCATGTAGCAGATAGCCCTTTCACCATCTTTCTGGTAAAGCCCCCCATGGTGATAAATTTTAATTTTTTGAGCAACCACTCAGACTCAAAAGGAAACCGGATAATCTAGAACCCCCCCATTGTCGTCCAAGGGATAATTTCACCTTATGTTGGATACTTGACCTTTCTCAAGGTATGATGACAAGCTTTCTCTAGACTTCAATAAATGCTCACGTGAAGGCTAAATCATCAGAAAAAAAGTAGTGCAAGTATGACACGTAGAAAATGATTGTAGTAGATCTAAGTTTCCATCGTTGCTCAATCCCTAGCCTATACAGTGAGTTGATGTTCTATTTTGTTTCTTGTTTCTCTATGCAACACCAAGCACAACTTCAAAGCAGCACCAAGTAAACTCTCAGTATAAGCTACTTTCAGCTCCATACATGAAAAAAAAAAAAAAAAAATCAAATCGAAGCTGTAAAATTTAAGATGTTACCAAAATGCTCGTTTTAGCCTTTCAGCTAATCAACTACTAATACATAATAATGTGTATTTGCCTAATGGATACCCCCTGTATATTTTCCTAGTGACTACCACAAGACACAAAAATGAGTCAATGGACATCCATCTTTGTGCATTTCTATCATTCTTTCTGAATTCACCACATGCTTAACCACATTCACGGTCAATTTTCAAGCCCTTCCAATGAGCTACAAAGAGATTGAAAGCAAAAAGGACAAAACATGGAAAAGGGATATGAAAGAAAGTATGGACTGGAAAGTGTGGATTGATTCAAAGTTTTAAACATTTTCTGAAATAAGTATATATGGGTAAATTAGCCCTATAAAATGCCTTTGATAGATAACGACAATCTTAACTACAGTGTCATAACTTTTTGAGCCCTGTTTTTTTTTTAAAAAATGTTTTTAATAAAGTTCAATCAATTTTTGTTATTTTCTGAGTTTTCATGAATAAAAAGAGGTCAGGGAGTAAAATAGAGAGAGAGGGGGGGAGAACAAGGGACCACGAAGAATGGAGACTAAAATAATAACATAGGAGATTATGCAAAACATAAAAAGAAAAATAAATAGGAGGATTAAATAAAATTAAAAAATTATTGAAAAAAATCCTACACATTAAGAAGAGAAAATTTAATTAATTAGAAATCCATAGTCAAGAAAAAAACAATATCAATGCCTAACATTATTTTTTCAGTTTAATTTTTTCTATTTTGCAGGGGATCTTAAACAATACAAATAGGAGACATTCAAACAAAAAAGGCACACACAAAGATAAAAAAAAAAGGAGATACTCTAGTAAAAAAAATAGCAAAAAACCCTAGCGCAAGAGAAAAAAAAAGAAGCAATCCAATTTGTTTCAGCAGCAGCAGTCATCTTTACATCATCGGAGTAGGAAGGAAAAAAAAGAGGAGCAACATGGAGACATGTTCGCATGCCTCCCTGCCCCGACGATGTGTGAAACGAAGCCTTGAAAGCCAAACTGTTGATCCAAGCATACTGTACATGCACCAACACCTTTTTTTTCAGCACTCTTTCTCCTCGTTCTAGCCTTTCTAGTCCAGTTCCAACCAACTTCAACAACTAACTTCAACAGCTCGTAAAAGATTAATCCATAAAGGTAACCCATGATAAATGGACCATTATTGGACGTTGTTCAAGATCATTAAGATGTCGATTAAAAATTGTTTGTTGAGGATTTGATTGTGCCATATTAAAGTTTTTTTGTTTAATGATTTTCATTGGCATCTCTTTGTTTAATGTGAGTTTGTTGAATAACATTGATTTCTAATATTCATAAAGTCAACCCGAGTTAAATGAACCATCACTAGGTGTTGTCCATGAATGTTAGACAATTGGATGAAAAATTGTTTGCTGCGTAGTTTGATTTTTACCATATTCATCAAACAAAAAAAATATAATCTCTCATTTTCTTTGATTTTTCACAGTTTTGTTGCATGATAATAATTTTATTATTTATAAAGTCAATCCAGGATAAATGAATCGTTTGATCTTTGTTCAAAGATGTTGACAAGCGAATACTAGAAGTTATTAATATGTGACTCCTCATTATTTTTATCTTTTTAAATAATAATAATAATAATAACAAAAAAATACGATAATTTGTATGTGTAATTATATTTTTTGGTGTAGGGATGTTCTTTCTTGATGAGATGTGAGCATTAGACCTTGTTGTTGGGTCTGGATCCTGAATTACTATTCTTAGTCCTAGTATACTTTTGCCTTATAAACAACACAAGCATTCAGTTTAGACAAAAAATTTTGCATCTAAGCACAATAGGCATCCTTCATCATTAAAAACAAATAAAAAATCAGTTTACCCTAGGTAGGATAATTTTAATCTTTTCTTTAGTATAACCAACTCCTTACTTAGAAACTCTAAAAACTAGTTAGGGTTTCTAATTACCATAAAACTAGGTTACAACTCATTTTTCTTCTTCTATTTTTACATATTTACTAAACGAGATGACCCATGCGACATACACTAGCATCTATAAGGCTTGACTTTCTACTGTGAGATTAAAAATAAATAGCAAAATCCCAAAAATAAGCAATATCATCATACCATAGCCTGCAGTTTGAACATCGAAACCTTCATCCTACAAAATCCAAAAATATTAAATAAAGGATGAGAACTTAGAAAAACATTATGAAAAGGGAAAAAAGGAGATATATCTTACTTTCAGCTCTCGAATTAGTGGCAGAGTCCCTGTGATTGAATACGGTTTTACATGCCCAACTATCTTTTCAGTTGCTTTACACAACACTTCAAAGCCACGTGATTTTAGATTACAGGCAACTCCTGACGATGCCTCATCAAAGGTCACAGCAAGACTGTTGGAAAACAAACCCATATATAACTACTTTTGGGAAAAAGGTTGTAATGATGAGTGAGAATAACACAGAAAAAGTAATTTTTAAGAACAAAAATAATTGCATCCCTGAAATAGGGAAGATCCAAGGTGACAGAGCAAGAAAGAAGACGCACCTCCCCCTTAGGTTTTCTTCTGGTAATACATATTTTGAAACCGGGCCCCTTGTGCCAAGCTTCTCAATGTTCTCATTTATGTCATCCACATGCTTTTGTAGTTTGCTCATCACATCTTCGACACTACAGTAAAGAGTAAAATATTGGAAATCAGAAACCTGAAAAATTATTGAGAAAAGCAAATGTTTATATAGTCCAGAACAAAATAGACCCAAATCATAATTTGAAAGACATATGCTTAATAAGTGCTAAGATTCTGTTATTAACATGAGGCAGACTGCTACCTGTAGAAGGGAGTTAACCTGAAACAGAAGAAAAGGAACTGATGGTGAGACTTCATTTTCATATCAGTTGCATGTGTTAAGAACTTCTTTACAAGATTATAAACCTGACATCTCCCGAAATTGTACACTCAGCAGGAATTTGATTGATCCCACCTCCTGGATCTGAGACAATGAAGATGGGTTTCAGAAATTAAAGCATTTGCTTTCCACAATATATCATTACTTATTGCTGCAAAACTTACAACTCCATTGAGTTGGCTTCATAGTTGATGGTGTTGCAAATCCATATACTTGCTCTTCCTTATGAGGTGGAAAGTCCCTGTAAAATCGTGACTGTATCTCTTTAAGAGCCTCCATGCCCAGCTCCAAAGGATTTATAGCCTGCAGATAATACAAACTTTGAAATTAATAAATAAGAAGAAACCGGAGAAGTGACTCCATCTATTCTATGTAACACATCATTCAGAAGCTAGAATGGAATATGTAGCCCAATTTGAACATATGAAACTAGAAAGTCTTTCATTAGACTAATTTTCACGAGCAATCATCTATATAAAACAAAGCTTGATGTGTCTTGCACCATCTACAGCTTTAAAATACTGTCAAACAGCCATAAAATTGTGTCTGTTTAGCATACTCTCAAAACTGGGCAAGTAAAGTGTAGTGGGCCAGAAGTAGGTTTTTCATACCTGTTCTTCATTTTTATCCAAAATGTTTTAACCTGGCTACCTTCCTTTCTACTTCTATTTATGCATGCATAATCTAAGGTTGAATTGAAAAGGGGATAAAGGTATTTTATACATACATGCCAGTACTATACAAATAAATATTTGCTTGCATAGATGTGCATACAGGCCACACTATAAAAGGAAAGGGAAAATAATAATTGCTTTGGAAAAGGTAAGAACCCATGTCATGTAAGCTACTTTTGAAATTTGTAATATTTCAGTTATAACAATCCAAATTGTGGTCATTGTCATTTACACCTTGCTTTTCCAAGATAGGCCTATGGATTCACAGATACAGAGTGATTAGAATAAAATAGTAGGGGTAGAGAAGTGGAGACTCTGACTAAAATCATGTGGGATGAAGTGGTAAAAGTGATTTAAAATCACAGCAACTCAGAGATAATTTGGTCCAAAAAAGAGAGATGAAAGCGCAAAGAGGAAAGATATAAGCTGACCCCACCAAACCAGGACAGGAATGCTGTGTGGAATTGAGTTTTATGTTAATTCATTTTTTGTTAATTTACCATTATTTGCATAAAGAGAAAAAAAAAAGTACTCCATCACTTTTTCAAGTTTCTAATCACACAAACCACTTTTACAACATAAATTTCTGCTTCATGTATTTTATCATCTTCATAGTGCAAGCCAATCTAAAGTCAGCAGATTTCTCTTCTTATTATTGTACTAGAAAAGGCCAAAATGTTATGCACTAATATAATTCATTAGTTTTTGACTTCTTTGCAATTTACACATTGGTTTACATATCATGTTATACTGTTCATCTGAAAAGTAGAACCAGAAAACCATCATAAAATTTTAGGTTTCACAAATTTAATACCAGAAAAGTGACAATAGTTTTCCCGTATAAATAAATGCATGAAAAAGTTCACGCGTTGAATTAATGATCTAAGACAGTAGAGATTGTAATGGTATACCTTATGCGGTAAACCACTATGAAAAAGTTTCCCAGTGACATGAAGTTTCCAAGGAATCATACCACCAGTGCCAATGCAAGGTTGTTTATCTGCTGTGTCAATCCAATATCTACAAACACAAAATCACATCAATTAATCAAATTTGTATCTCAGCAAAAAACATAGAATATGAAACAAAATTTTCATTAAAGCTTCAGACCAAAAAAAAAATAATCTAAAAGACCATAAAGATGCTTTATATATAACAAGTCCTTTTCTTTTCCTACAGAAATTGTGGGTTGCTTACAGAGGACCTCCCTTCAGCTTATTGAGCAGACCATCTTTTACAAGTGCATCCACGCCAACCCCTGTTATGGCAGAATTCTCCTCATTAGCTATAAAGACTGCAACTACTGTTGACTTCAATTTTGGCTTTGTCTCCCCCAACTTCTTCATCAGTTCAGTCACAAGGGCAACATGTCCCAAACAATCAGTGGTTCCACGGCCACGAAGTTTTTCCCCATCGATGCTCAATGAAAATGGATCAAACTCCTGCAAGTTTGGTCATCATAGCATGAATAACAATCACTATCATATCAAATTCACTGTTACACGTGACTGAGCAAAAACATCGAATCTTTACTCGTATATATTTTCCTGACATAGAAAGTTCAATTAATAACTTTTGATACATCCAACACCTTAATAGCAATCAGCATAATGAGCCATAATTTTTCAATTCGTAGAAACTCGAAATTACCTTTGTTGACGATAATTACTTAATCAACCCAAAATAAATCAAATCCTGAGGAACATTTCAACCACTAACTTTCCGAACAACAAACTCAATCCAACAGAAACCCAGTTCAATTGTAATTAATAACTCAAAAGGAGTAAACTTTAAACTGAAAATCTCAAGCCTGAGTGCGATTGAAACCTTAACTTCGTCACATAAACATAAAAACCAGTAATAGCTTCATAAGGAAAAAGTGAAACTCCCATAAACAATCAAAATCAATCAAACCCCGCTTCACCGAGGAACAACAAAAGATGAAAGAAAGAAATGAACAAACCCAGTCATTGGGATTGGCAGTGACAACATCCATGTGCATGCCAACAAAAGACAAGATCTTTCCTTGTTCGGTACCAGGGTACTCCACAATAAGATTGCCTCTTTGAGGGAAATAAGAGACATGATTCACAATCAGTGGACCTCCTCCAGTGGTGGTGCTGTAAGGAAGAAGAGAATTCAACACATGCTTGACAACCCTGTCTTCTTCTGGGATCAGCTCTGGGGGGTTGTTTTGGACATATTTGGACTCTCCAATGAGGTTTGTCAAGAGTGAGACAAAGGAATCCTTGTTCAGGTCTCCTAGGACTTGTTCAATATCAGCCATTAGGGTGTTGTGTCTGTGCGTGAGAAAGAGAGAGTGTTAAGTTGCGAAAGTCCTTTTTTTTTAATTTAAGGCAATTAGATGCCAAAAAATAAAAAACTAAAACTCAAGGCATTAGTCATTTCCACCGTATACATAATTCACTATGCATTATTATATAATATTTTTATCCTTATAGAAAAAACTAATGTTGTTGATGTTAACCGTATTTTTATCTTTTTATACGGATTATTAGTTATTAAAACATTAACTTGAAATATAAATGTTTTTTCAATTTATTTTAGAACAGTAAAGTAAAATGATTTTATTACTTTTCAAATAAAAATTTTAAAACCAGTTAAGAGGAATATTTTTATCTTTTTATTTTAAAATATAATAAAATAATATGTTTTTCATTGAAATCAAAAAATTAAACCATGGAATCTTTTAATCTTTTCAATCTGATTTTTTTTTTCTTATTGGTTTATTATTAAGAGTAGTTTGATCTTTCTCTCAAAACTAATAAATTAATATTAAAATAGAAATAATTGTTGTAGCGTGATAGACACCCGTGCACTCTTTCTAATAAACAAAAAAATTCTTTTATGTCGTGTTTTTAGAAGAGCCGTTGTGTTCCTTTTCTGTTAGCACAACACGTTGATGCGGTTTATTGCTAGTGGAATTTTTTTTTCTTTTCTCTCCCTCTAAAAATTATAGGTTGATCTTTTTAATATTTCAACTTCAGTTCTTCTTTTTTTCTTAGTCTTTTTATAAAAAAAATATTTGTTTTCAATTTCATCATTCAATCCTAATTTATCATATATTATTTTTTTTTCTCATTTGGTCTTTAGTATTTTGATTTTTCTTCTTTGATTTTTTTTGTAAAAGTTATAGTGGTTTTTAATTTCATCATTCAATCCAAATTTATTATATATTATTATTTTTTAATTTGGTCATTATTCTTTTGGTTTTTTTGTCCATTTGTTGAAGTTGTTTTTCTTTTCAATTTAACTTTTAATTGAAAATTTGTAGTTTCCATCTAATTTGTTTTTTCATTTCAATTTTAATCGTCATTCTTGTAATTTATTTTTTTCATTTTGGATCATTTTGTGTAAATGATTTTTTTCTTAATTTTATCATTCAGTGTTTGATTTTTTTAGTAATTGGTCTTCACGGCTTATCCATGTATGGTGTTTTTGGTCTAATGACCTGAGTAACGAGTTTGAAAAGTTATTATAAGTTGATATTTTATTTGACATATTTTCTTTTCTAATTTCATTGTTCGAAATTATTTTTTTATAAAAGAATTAGCTTTGTGTTTTCTTCCATTTCTTTTCCATAAAATTATCTCAACCATGTATAATTCATTAAAATTAAGTATACACTCGACCTTCTGGCAGCTGCTAAAAGTAGAGTTCCAACACATAGGTGTTAAGTACATTGATACTGATTTAATTAGAAATAGTAGATTTATAATCAAGTTGAACCGAGAAAAAAAATTAACCTAAAAAAACTGAATAATTCAAAAAGAAAAAAAATCAGTTAATTCAGTTTCAGTTTAAAAAATTTAAAACCTGTTAAACTAGAACAAACTAAACCAGCTAAACCAATATTTAACCTTATTATAAAAAAAAACTAGCAAATATAAAAGAAAAACCCTAAAATTAACCCTCACAAACCATCAACCGTCTCCTTCTCTCCCAAATCACATTCACATATGCCCTCCTTTCTCAATACTCCCTCGTTCTCTGATTTTATTATGATCTCCACCTAAAATCCAACGAAAACACAGGTTCTCTTTGCTTGACATGTTCATGCTGGAATTATTGGCTAGCAAACTATGGTTTTCAAGCTATTGCATCTCTCTTTCTTTTGTAACTAAACAGTTCTTTCATATGAACCTAGAAACCATGAAGGTGGAGGCTTTTGTTCATGGTTTTCTTTTTTCTTTGTTTTGTTTTTGGAGTGGAGGCTTTGATAAGTATAAGGGAAGCTTTACATCTTTCCCAACATTCTCCTTTCATTGCACTAGCTTCGTTACTAATAATTGATGAAATTTTAAAATTACAGAAGCATTTAGACTATCTAAACCATATTTGGAAAGCTGCTGCTTCTAATTAATATGTTATGCTTTAAAATTATGCTTAATTGGTATATTGAACATATCTGGTTGGCGAGGCCACCATCCATTGTTGTTAATCTCATATGTACTTTATTTTCTTAGTGATCTTGTAATGCTATGGTCTCCCACTGTTTATGTTCCAGTTTATATATTGGAGACGATACCACTTGAAATAAAAGGGTTGTTGGATGCCCTTTCTCAGTTTACTGGCCGATCTTGTGGAGTGTTTCTCTCATATTGCATGGTGTTTGGAATGTCCTTGATGGAGGCTACTTGGAGATTGATGTTTGGAATTTCTACGGCTTCGCTTCTCGATGAAAATATGAATTCGGCTATAAAAGCCCATAAAGATCAAATTTAAACAACCCAAAAGCCCACACAAATTAAGCATCTCAATTTGGTCATGAAATCACCAAAAAAAAACCTAAAAAAAATAATAGGTTTTGTCGGTTTTTCATTTTAAAAACTAAACCAA
Organism: Populus trichocarpa; assembly: GCF_000002775.5. Lineage (NCBI taxonomy): Eukaryota > Viridiplantae > Streptophyta > Magnoliopsida > Malpighiales > Salicaceae > Populus > Populus trichocarpa. Next base: position 11,790,365 of record NC_037285.2, on the reverse strand, counting down.
ATAAAAATTGGTAGTTTAAACTAGTTTTTATTCGGTTCTATTTTGAATATATAATAAAATTTGGTTTGGTTATTTTTTTTTAAATAAAAAACTAACCAAAAACCTCACCCCTACATATATTTATGTAATAACAACTCAAGGATTTTTGCAGACATATATAATACCTATGTTTGAACATTTGTAATGACACCTACCATCCTCACATTAGTATATATACACTTTCCTGTAATGAAAAAAAATCTATTTATATATATAACCATCAAGGAAGAAAAGAAAAAGAAAAAGAAATTTATGCAAAAAGCTTGTCATCTACAATATTGTTTAGAAGAATTCTTGTGTGTTTGGTATTATGTTATATGGTTCTTTTCAAAAGTGTTTTTTCCTTAAAAATACATTAATATTTTTTTTTATTTTTGACATTTACATATCATAACCATTAAAACACACTAAAAAAAGTATTAATTTGATGTTTTTTTCAAGTAAAACATACTCTTAAAACACATCCAAAAAACAAAAGTTATTGTACTCTTAAACACTTATTTGTTGTCATTATATTTACAATGATTGTTAAGTGAGGTGAGGGAAAAGAGATAAGGTTTCAGTTTTTTTTCTTTTGAAAAATGACATAGTTTTAGTTTTGGAAAAATGACTCAAGTAAGAAAAATATTTAAAAAATAACATAGTTTAAATACAACCTCGATTTTGAATATTAATTTTGTAACAAATGCTATTGGGGAATAAGGTTATTTACTTAGAAATCAAATGTGTATGTCTTATGTAAATTAATTAATATGTACAAAAGTCAACATAAAAATTTATGAAGATCTAATGGCTAAGATAGGGGTGTTCACGGTTCGGTTCGGTTCGGTTTAGACCTAAAAAACCAACTGAACCGAATTACAATATTCTTGTTAAAAATTAACCGAACCGGACTGGAAATGGTTTAAACCGAACCGATCCGGTTCGGTTAAATCCGGTTTTTTAAGGAAAAAACCGGGAAAAAATCCGGTTTAGAAGTTCGTTTTTTTTAAATTGGCTTAGCCTTCTTTAAAATTTAAAGCAAACTATAATTTGCAGTTAGCCTTCTTTCATAACTTTCACAGTTCAAAGATGAAGGCGAGTCAGAAATTTAGTTAAATTCACTCGGTCTGCTTTCAATGTGCTCCCTTTCTGGGTGGATCCAAATTGTACCAGTCCTTGTGATTCCACGGAGATTACTGCAACTGTCTGCAAATGAGAATTAATAGTCAATACAAATGATCAGGGTGTTAGATGAAGAAAAGGAAATTTTTAGGCAAGCAGAAACTAGTCAGCTAACATTCAAGAATTTGGGGCAATTTAAAAAAGAAAGAAAAGAAAAGAAAAACAAAAAAAAATATTTTCAATGACAACTAGCACAGGAGTGAATGGTAAAGAAGAAGCAAAGGACGAAGTACCTGGAATATATCCTGACCTCCAATAGAGGCAGCAGAATTCCAGCCTCCATCACTAGAATCTGAAAAAATCCACTGGTGCTTTCCAGTGGAAGCAGCCTGGCCAACAATTCTGAATTAAACCATGACAACAACATTAACCCTATTAAAGTTTCTTTTAAAGCTTGGAATAGAAATCATTGAAAAAATGGTCGAAAGGTTGTCTTCTGGAAATTTACAAAGAACAATTGAGGAAAAATCACTGTATATCTGAAACAGAATATTACATAAAGCTTACCCTTCACGTAGCATGTGGGCCTCTGAAAGCATATTGTTAACTACAACTCCCATTTCCTCTTCATAGTACGCATCTTCCATGGTTAACAACCTGGTCACATCTCAAAGAGACAGATGAAGAGGGCAAGAGGTGTGAGTTGTTTACTTATTGATCGGCTAGAGAAGAGACATATGAAGGAGGCAAGAGGCAGAGAGGATGAAAATTGAAGGGGAAAGGAAGAAGAACTGGTCTGATGTGGGCAGCGGCTTCAGAAGTAAATTGTAATGTCATTTAGGTTTAGGTTTACAGTTTACTATACTATTTATACTAGGTCGTTTTTAAGTTTATTTTATAGGTGGACCGGTTCGGTTCACCGGCTTCAGTGGCAAAACCGAAACCAAACCGAACCGGAAAGATTTCTGGTTTTAGTAATCGATTTAATCGGTTTTTCATCTCGGTTCGGTTTTTTCGGTTAATTTTCCATCGGTTTTCTCGGTTTTTTCGGTTACTCGGTTTTTTTGAACACCCCTAGGCTAAGATATGAGATTCAAGATTTAATGGTCAATAAATAAAAAGAGAGATAAGCTAGTGTGGCATGAAAGAGAAAGGAAGGAAAGAAAGAATGAGTCATTGGGGACTCACTGGAGCTCTATTTTTTACACATCCAGTGTCGTTAGAAAGATCTTGATGAAATGATTCTAACCACATCATGAAAGATTACCAAACGAGGTCGTAATTGGTTAGTAATTTTGGGTTAAAGTACTTTAGGGTTCGGTTAACCCCAAACAAAACCAATAACAAAATACAAAATTGTTTAGCGATTTTTATTGTGTGATTAGAATTATATATTTTGTTTAGATCTTTTTAATGGTACTAGGTGTGTAAAAAAGGAGTCCTGGTATGTCCTCGATGACTCATTCTTTCTTTCTCTTCTCCATTTCTCTCTCATGAAACATCAATTTCTCTTCGCTCTTATTTTTTGACTATTAGATCTTCAATTTCATATCTTGGCTATTAGATATTCGTAGAATTTCATGTTGATTTCTATATATGTTAATTAATTTCACTTTTAATTTATGAGTGAATATCTACTATTTTCAAAGTGATCATTATAAAATTAATATTCAGAATCATAGTTATGTTTAAATTATATTATTTTTCAAATATTTTTCTAACTTTTATATATTTTTTAATTTTTTTTAATCAAATTAGAAAATACCTTGGGTTCTATGGAGACAACGATAAGGAAAACGGCAATGATCACTGCTTTTTGGGTAACACTAGGGAATATGAGCCCCATGCGCTTGACCACGACTATACCTCAAAACCCTTTACACGCATTTCATTCATTTCATAATTGCCTCACTTTTACACTACTGCTCATTGCTTCTTCTTCTTCTTCTTCTTCTCTTTTTTTTTATCAAAAGATACCCCACGTTAAGCCCTCTCTGTATCTAACTTCTTAACCATCCGAATCTTGGTCGATATAATTGCTCTGTCTGTATCTGGTCAAAGGAAAAATAGAAATCGCAAAATCCATGCACTATAGGGTTTGTCTCTTTTATACATGCAAATACATGCAAGAAGCTTAATTTATATATATTAATAAGCAGTGGACACTGAATTCATGGTTGCTAGATGTCTTTCAATCTACTTCTATATCATTCACAAAATGGAGAGGGAGAGGGAGAGAGAGAGGGTAGAAGGCAGAGCTGGGCACAAGAGAAGAGAGAGGAGGAAGGTTGGGGACCGTGCAGAGTGTGTGCCGACAAGCACTTAAAATTTATTCAGGCCTGTAAATGAGTTCAGTCCACCTAAGGATTTTTGGGTGGGTCTACGACAGGGAAAAGTTAAAAAGGATACAAGAAGCGGAAGAAACAAATATTACATGTTTTTTCGTTTAAATAATATTTAAAATATATTAAAATAATATTTTTTTAATTTTTTAAAATTGATTTTTAATTCCAGCATATTAAACAATTTAAAAATATTAAAAAAAAATTAAAATTAAAAAAAAACTAATTCAACCGCAGCACCAAAAGTAACTGCTATACCTTACTTGGTATTGTTTTTAAACTGAGAGTTGGGGAGGGAAGTAGTGATCCGGCACTGACATTTTCAAGATTTTAAGAAAAAATGTTAAACCTCGTCGCTTAAATAAGTTCATAAAAAATAATTCAAAATAACATTATTTTAAATCAAGTTTTTAATAGATTTTAATTGAGTTAATCAGGTATGTATTGATTGACTCAACAAGTTAATCCATTCAACTCCTAATTAACAGCTTTTTCTTTGCAACCAAGGTTGGGTCAGGGCGGCAATCCTAATTAAATTGAGTTCAGTTGCCAAGCTCGTTACGAATCAAACCACCAGCACCTGCTACTCCGGGATTGCCCAATCGATATTGAGCCTTGCCGGCCCATCCATGAGGAGGAGCATGCAAATTAACCAGTAAGCTTTTCCTCTCTAACTGGATTTGTCTTGAGGGTACCACAAACAGAATCAGCCAGCTGAACTTCCTCCTTATAGCGATTAATCTCCCAAATTGCTTGATCTGTACCAATCGGAATATTTCGGGAATAGCATTATTTCTCCATAACCAAATTTTCTAAACAGTAAGACCAAAAGTTTGAGACCAATCATAGTCACCTTCAAGATTGGACCTGAGCCAACGAACTAAATCCTGCTGAAAGAAACAATTCCTACCTGGCACTGGAACAAGCTGAATCCAAATCCTTTTAGCACGGGAACAATCACGCCGGACATGAAGAGTAGATTCAGAAACACTTGGACAAAAGTGGCAGTCTAAACCGCAACTCATTGGTGAGAATACGATTATGCATGGCTAGCCGAAGAAAAGCTTGGATTTGATAGGGTACTCTATGTAATGATTTAATTTTTTACCCTCTCAAATATCCAAAAATATTTCTAACTCATTGGTGAGAATACGATTATGCATGCATGGCAGTCATTAATATTCATTACTATAGTGAAAATTCAAGCACTTTTAGATTGTATTCGGAAATACGGTTTAAACCGTGTTTTTTTAAAATTTAAAATTTTATTTATGTTTTTAGATTATTTTGATGTATTAGTGTCAAAAATAATTTATAAAAATAAAAAAAATATTATTTTGATGTATTTTTGAGTGAAAAACACTTTAAAGTTTGAAATACAACCGCTGCTACATTTTTAAACACACCCTTAGATATATATATATTGATTGTCTAGATTGTTTTTTTTTTCTAAAACTATATCTTGTATTTAGTTTATTTGATTGTGCATCGCTATTTGTTTTCCTTTCTTGTTGAGGTTTTTTTTTAATAAAAATCTAGAAGTTTTTTTAGCTAGATGGAGGAGATTGATACAGATAAATAAATGATTTTGAATTTTTCATTCACGGGGTCTGGTAGTACGACCTCTTCCCCTATTGTTTTAAGATGACTTAAGCTCATCCACGTGAGTAGGACACAATCAATCCTACATAGATAGTCCAAAATTTGATATTTTATAGAGTTTTCTTTGTAGTCCGAATTATTGAAAGGATTAGGTATTGCTTGAAAAAACTATTTTATAATGCTGGTGTAATATGGAGAAGACCAGAAATCTAATTTATGAGCATGATATGGACGCAAAAAGGGGAAGCAAAGACACCCAAAAGTACGTAGGAAGTTATAATCAGGAGTGCGATGAAACAGACACTCAAACAGTGATGTATTTTGGAGAACAAGAGTAGGCATGTGATTAATAAGGTATATCAATGATTCAAAAGCATAGTTCCAAAATCGCAATGGGGCACTACACTGGCCTAAAAGGGTTAGGCTAGTTTCGACAATATATCGATGGCGATGTTCAACAGTGCCATTTTGTTCATGAGTATGAGGACAAATTAACTGATGATGAATACCAATGGTCTGAAAAAATTTATTTAATTTACGATATTCACCACCCCAATCAGTTTGAACATATTTAATTTTAAGTGAAAACTGATGCTCAACAAGTGTTTGAAAACGTTGAAAAGTGAAAAAGACATCAGATTTCGCAATAAGCGGATAATACCATATATGTTTGGTATGCGCATCGACAAAAATAACAAAATAACTGAAGCCATCATAAGAAAATATAGGAGTAGGACCCCAAACATCATTAAAAATTAAATCAAGTGGGGCAGAAGTTTTGTGACCCGTAGGTCGCAATGACAAACAGGACGACTTGCCTAAAGGACAAGCTTGACACTGGGTAAGAGAACATCTAGAAGTACATATGATTTTATTTTCAGAAACTAACAAATTTAAAATGCAAGGGGTTGGATGACCCAAATGACAATGCCACAGGTCGGCAGTCGCAGAGATACAAGGAGACCAAAAAGCTTGAGGAACTGACGTGGCAGAATACTCGGAGAGGACATAAAGACCATCATGACTCTGAACGGAAAGGAGAACTTCCTTGGTGATGAGATCTTTCACATAAAACATAAAAGCGTGAAATTCAAAATAAACATGATTATCACGGCAGAATTTTCGAACAGATAACAACGGTTTGGTAATGTGAGGTACATGGAGAACATTAGATAATGTAAACATGCATTTTGGGGAATGTAATGTAGTATGTCCAATATAGGATATGTCAAAGCCCTTACCGTCACCAACATGCAAATAATCATTACCAAGATAGGGTGCAGAATCGGTCAGAGATCAAAGATCAGGTGTGACGTGTTGATTTGCGCCAGTGTCAGGGAACCAAGTCGCAGCAGAAACATTCCCAACAACAAGGTGAGCAGAGGGCTGTTGAGTGCTGCTGTGAAATTGGGAACAATAAGGAGCTGTGTGACCGAAACTAGAGCACAATTGGCAGCGTATATGCTGTTGTCTAGACCATTGCCCAGCGCCGGAGTTGCGCTTGGTCTGCTGCTAGTGGTTTGGCCGCCAATCTGTAGCAGATTGGCCCCTATTTTAGGGAGTGTAGCGGTTGCTGTTGGGACTCCAATTACTCTAGAGTGATCCTTGTTGCGGCTGAAGTTGGGGCTGTGATGAGACATATCATGGTGAGCAGAAAACTGTGGTGTTGGCAGCAGTGGTGGCTGCTGCGGCAGAGAAGAAGAATACAGCAAAAAGGGAGCGGCAACCATGGAATGGAAGGAGTTCTTGTGCAGAAATTCATAGGTAAGAATGTGGCTGTGAAGATCAGCATATGGCAGCGGCTCTTCCTTGGTTATGAGACTTGTTACCAAGTCTTTGAACTCGCCACGAAGGCCACGAAACACATATAGATTAAAGTCTTCAAGAGACATTGGGCGACTAACAGCTGCCAATTCATCAAATAACAATTTTGCTTGCTGCATATATATATACTAACCGATGGGTCACCTTGATGAAGGTCTTGAAAGGAGCCATGAAGTTGCATGATGCGAGAATTAGACGGAGAGGCAAGCGTTTTCTCAAGAGTGCGCCAAACACAATGCGAGGTAGAACAATCTACCACGAGATGCAACACATCCACGAAGAGAGAGGAGAGTAAAGCACTCAAAATAAGTTGATCCTGTTGCTTCTAACGAAAAAAAGAAAGGCTGATGGTAGAGGAAGAACTAGTAGAACTGTAAAAAATATGAGATGGAGGACACGACACTGAGCCGTCAACGAAGTGAAAAGCACATTGACCAAAGAGATATGGCTTCATTTGCATTCGCTAGTAGAGATAATTTGTTTGTAAGTTTTAACGAAACAACTTGGTGGGTGTTTGATAAAGGAACAATGACTGGAGTGTGTGTTCCCATGAGAGGTAAAGGAACGGCAGAGACTTGTGAAGAAGAATCAGAGACATGCTCTGCAAGTGAAGGCTGCTGTTGGGGAGAAAAGACACCACCGGCAGCAACTGGGGGATGGCTGGCCGGCTGTGCTGCACCACCGATGGAGAGAGAGAAGTCAGCAACAGTAGTAGAATCCATGGAGGAAAAATAGAGAGAGAGCCGACTGCAAAGGGAGGGAGGGAGAAAGGAGTTCTGACGACAGAAAGCTCTGATACCAAGTTGAGAATAATTAGAAGGCTTAACCTAATGATTAATAGCCAACCCTTTCTATATATATGTGTAGGGTAATATACAATAGCAATGATGGAGGTTACCACACAAGAGTATGTCTACAATATTTTCTATATACAATATTTTATATATAAGTACATTCTATAATAATCAACAATTATTGAGCATTGATTGGCTGACAAATAATACAACTAAGGATACTTTTCTTTCAAAATACTTTGACGAAACCATTGATCTGACTAGAAATGAATAATCCTTCCATTCCCAACTTTAAATTGAATAACACTCTTTATTGTAAGTTGAGATTCATCATTACAATTAATAATTAAGTTAATACATTGCCATGTATTTGATAGGAAAAGGCAAAAACCTAGATACCATTTTACACCCTCATATGTACATGAAATTGTTAGCTATTATTAAACAAAAATATTCTTGATCATGGAGAATAGAATATTTTCAACTTCAATAATACACACGGGGTTTGTTATGATTACTTCAAGTTACTATAATTATAGTGTCTTTAAAGTTATGAAATAATAAAATAGTATTTAGAATGCAATAAATGTAAATACTTATTAATTCGTAATTACTTACAAATGATTTCTTTATAAATTAAACAATATCTTTTCTTTTCTTTTCCAAGGTAACAAGGAACCTCTTTTTTTTTTTATTACAATTATACTTAATTATTTTCAGCTATCACAATTACAAAAAAATTAACTAAATTATGGAAAGTTAAGATAAGTTTATACTATTTATTTAATGAATTTATTTAACGGTTCATAATCACTTACTCGTTACCAAAATGAATAGTATTTTTTATTTATTTTTGAAGTGTAATTGTATAATAATATTAGTGACTAGCATTATTACAAGATAATTAGTTAAATTAATGATTGATAAGATAAGTTACTACGATACAATAAATAAAAATACTAAATTGTATGTAATTTGAAGGCACTAACTTGTAATTATAGATCCTTGAAATAACTATAGCAAGCATTGCATAAGGTTCACTCGGCAAGATTCATAGCCTTGTTAAAAAATAAAATAAAAAAAGAAAAATCCACAATCAAAGAAAGAGTAATTAAAAAGAAAAGAATAAAAATCTCGGTTACCTTTTTGTTTTTTGTACTCCGATCAAGGGAAATCTGAGAGCACAAATAATCTTGTGGTAGAAACATGAATAAATTAATATCTGAAACTACAGGGTACGGCTTTCTAAGGAAAATCAATGCATTGGCTTTGATTTGAACTCCTCCTAGAATTGTTTAAATGCCTCTTCGAAGATGCACTTTCTGTAATCGAAATGCTAAAACATGGCAGTTCTGTATTTTTGGAAAAAGAGGTGTGAATCCGTCTTAGATATTAATACAAATAGTGCCCACGGAAATGTCTTCCAGACATACTTTATACATAGATCCGTAATAGAAAATGACAGTGCATTGCCAACTTTACCAGTGGAGCAATCAAGCCCTAATATTGTGTCCTTTATTTGTCAATGAATACATCATTAATTTTCTCTCTTCGAATTTACATGGCGCTTTTCTTTTGCTTTCCTCTTTCAAGTTCCACAGCACCTTGCATTTCACACTCTCTGATGAGCTAATTTTGTTTAAATATTGGAGAAAAACAAAGAAAAAAAAAAGAAAGAGAAAATCTCACTTCAACACACATAGCACTAAAACAAATAACACTCGAACATACTGAAGCTTTCTTATATGTTATGATGATGGTGGTGGTGTTGTCGATCTGTGCCCTAGCCGGAGCTCTAGATCAAGTTCTTCGTGTGCCAACTCCTTAAAGTTGTTGTCGCTGTTGATATTATTGCTATTATCAATGGATGCCGAGGGCTCGGCTTTGATTGAGTAACAATGAGAAGTATTTATCTCAGGTGGAGCTACTAGAAAATTAAGAGATTTCTCTATCAAGTTGTTATGGGGATATGGTGTGATAGAGAGAAGAGTAGAAGGTGAATCAGTAGCACATGCATTCATAGTTGCGGGAGTGAAGACTCCATTAGGGTTTGGTAGTTGGTAAAGTAAGCATAACCCAGCATTTGGGGGAAATTCTTGAGTTGGGATTATAAAAGTAGACGAGGAAGAACTGGAAGTTGATGAGTTGGGGTTGATTGAACCAGGCTGTGTTTGGTGAAGCCTAGCACGGTCACGGCGGTGAACATTCATGTGACCCCCTAGGGCTTGAGCTGAGCGGAATTCCCTTCTACAAAAGGTGCAAGTATAAGACCTCGGTGGCCAAGTGGTGCCGTTGATGTTGCCGGTATCCTCTGCGAAGGCTCTAACCTCCCATGAATCATCCTCTTCTTGAGTTTGCTTAGGGTTCCACATCCAGACACTAGGGGTCTCATTCGGGTTCAGTTGATGCAGTTGATACTGATTTTGTTGAGATTGAGGTAATTTTTGGAGTTGGGTCAAGGAGAGAAGGCCAATCTCTGCAGCCATAGTACTTGTAACATATGAGATCGGTGATAGAGGTGATGTGGAAACAAATGGAGAGAAGAGTTAAATAGGGGATGGGCTAGCTTAGGTGAGAGATCGAGACAAAAGGAACCCTAATACCGAGGATACCACCAAAATCTTGTACCAAGCAATTGGAATTTAGCATAATTTACATTACAATAATTTTCCCTCCCAACTAGCTATCCTCACATGCAAGGACAACATTTCTAATTACTTTGGCTTCAACGCCCCACTGTTTACTGCTTCAATTGCATGCCTCGGGCATTTTTCTCTTCATTCAATAGTGCAAAACTGCAAATTAGTGCATAAGGAACAGTATCATTCGAAAGTTTAATTAATTATAAGAAAGAATGAGGCTTCCATTGATTTCAGCCTTCTTGGAAGGTGCTATTGACATGCTATCTAGCACGCTCACTGGGACTACTGTTAATGGAGTTTCTTGGCCTTCCCAGGATAGCGACATAATATACATGGTGTATGTCCTTTATTTCAAAACTTTATGATGTGACTCGTTCAAGATTCACCCAAGTCCCATAAATTAAGTCTGGTTAATTATTATAAACTAATAAAAAAATCATACAAACAGATATAGTAAAGTAATTAAAATGAAGGCTAATAAATGAACGTTTGGAGATAATATGTCTGTACTTTATGCCTGCGTCTAAGTCACGCTATTATATTTCACTGTAGATTTATTGCGGCAATTTTTTTTTGTCCTCAAATATTTTTTATTGCATGGTCAAATTGAAGTGCAATTGCTTATATTTGTTGAGTAATGGTAAAATTAAAAGAAAAGTAATCAATATAAAAAAAAAAACTGAAAATAATTGGTGTATTAAGAAAAGAGATCTTATATATGTAAATACTTTATATAGGAATAGTTATCATGAGTATAGGACATTCCACCATTGTATTGTATACAACCCTGAATGTATAAATAAAAAGGGATGATTGCCCTTATTGACAACCATCACAATTATACAAAAGACTATCTCAAAAATCTTAACATGGTATCAGAGCAACAAATTGTCCAGCAACCTTCTCCCTCACATCCGGTTCTCTTCCTCCTACATCTGTTATAACCAACAACCTTCTTTCATCTATTTGCAACAATCTCTGCTCTGTTGCTGCCTTCTTTCTCCCATCTTCATCCTTTATTCATCTTCCTTCTATGGACAATCAAGAACTTCAATACTCTGCTGCCGCTGCATCAACACTTCAGTCTTCTTTCTCCCCTGTGGCGTCAACAACCACCTATGGTGTGTCCATTCCTGCTGCTACCATCATACCTCTTCCTAACACACAACAAGTAATTTCTTTAAAGCTCTCCAACACCAATTTTCTATATTGGAGGATGCAGATGAAACCATTTCTTTTGGGCCAAGATGTGTACCCCTTTATTGATGGAACATCACCATGTCCTCCTTCTCATCTGGCATCTACTGCGACATCTTCACTCTCTGTCAATCTTGTATATTTTTCATGGAAGCAGCAATATCATTTAATCATGAGTGCCCTCTTATCCTCTCTCTCGGTGGAAGTTTCGTATTTGGTTGTGGATTGTAACACCTCCTATGATATCTGAAGAACGCTGGAAACAACTCTTTCCTCTCCTTCAAACTTAAGGATTATGCAACTTCACAGTTCTTTCCAAGATTTATGTCAGAATGATGATTCTGCCAGCACCTACTTGCAGAAGGCAAATGCCTTGTTTGATGAACTTGTTGCGGCTGGCAGACCGATCTCCTTGGTAGAATTCAACTTATATGTGTTTCGGGGGTTACATAATGACTTTAAGGATCTTGTCACCAAATTTTCTACTAAGGCTGATCCCATCTCCTACACTGATCTTCATAACAGTCTTCTTACACATGAATTTCTCCACAAAGCTGCTCTCCAACCTGCTGTAACAGCTCCTCTATTACCAACTTCAACGCAGCAACCAGTTGCGTTCTTTGTACAGCATCACTCTGGTTTCAGTACTGGCAGACAGGGTCATTTTCTTGGGGCCTGGAGAAATAACAGTCGTATCAATTTTTATCGAGGAAATGGTAACGGCTTAGCCCAAAACTTCTGCACTCACAGTTATACCTCAGGTCAATAATTTGGATAACAGGGACACCGATTCTCCTCTGGTTCTCCCTCTCGAACAATTTGAGCAGCAAGGTAACCATTTTAGTGGGTATAATCACAATGTAAAGTGTCAAGTGTGTTATGAATATGGGCATACTGCCCAATAGTGTTCTTAGTTGGCTAATCATCCTCTCCAAGCCAATGCCAATCTCGTGTTTAATAATGCCTCTACAACTACTCCTGTTACTTGGTTTCCTGATACGAGTGCAAATAATCATGTAATGCCAGATCTTGCCAGTATGACGAGTTCAAAACTTTACTTTGGTAATGATCATCTGCATGTTGGTGATGGTAAGGTCCTTATTATTTCCAATATTGCTCACTCTAAAATTCATTCACTGAAACACACCTTTACTTTATCCAATATTTTACATGTTCCTGCCATTAAAAAAACCTCTGCTATCTGTTTAAAAGTTTTGTCTTGAGAATAACGTGTTCTTCAAATTCCATTCCTTTCTATTTTATGTTAAGGACCTCATGATAAAGAAAGTGCTTCTTTTCGGTTGGAGTAGAGATGATCTATATGTTTTGTCCAAGTCGTTTGCAACATCGTTGCCTAAGGTTTTCTCATCTACATGTCTCTCTACTTCCGCTAATATTTGGCATCGTCGACTTGGGCATCCCAGTCCACACCTTCTGCATTTTTTGGTGAAAAATAAAAAGGTGTCATACACGTCAAATCAATTTAATTTTAATTATCCTGCGTGTCTTCTAGGCAAGTCGTCTCATCCGAGTCTAAAAACTACAGGTCATCAAACTCGAGCTCCTCTTGACTTAATTTTTAGTGATGTTTGGGGTCCCTTCCCTATGTTGTCATCTGACAATTTTTGCTATTTTGTTATCTTTGTGGATGCTTATACAAAGTTTATCTGGTTTTATCCTTTGGTTGCTAAGTCTAATGTTTTTAATATTTTCATTAGTTTCAGGTGCTCATTGAGTCTCAATTTTCTTTAAAAATAAAATCTATTCAAACAGATTGGGGTGGTGAATATAAAAAACTCAATACATATTTTAAAACGATTAGTATTCATCATCGTGTGATCTGCCCACACACTCATGAACAAAATGACATGGTTGAACGTCGTCATAGACATATTGTTAAAACTAGGCTTAATCTTCTTGGGCAATGTTACGCTCTCGTTAAATATTAGAGTTGTGCTTTTGAAAGTTTTGTTTATTTGATTAATCGCATGCCACCTCCGGTTCTTAATCATAAAACCCCTTTCGAATGTCTTTTAAAATCGTCTCCTGATTATGCTTTTCTTCTTACTTTCGGGTGTCTTTGTTTTCCATTCCTTCATCCAAACAATGCTCATAAGTTAGATTTTGTTCGCCTGCTTATGTTTTTCTAGGATATAGTAACTCTTATTTAGGTTATCGATGTTTTCCATTCTTATTTATGTTTAAATATTAGGGTTTATATATATAATTTACTTACTAAATAAAAGATATTAATTCATCACACGTAAATAACATATAATTATGTGTTTGTCTAAATTTAATATTTATCAAATATCTTCCCCTCAATGCATTCTTCAATAATGGTCATTTGGGATGACCAAATATTGATAAATTTCCAGTCAAAAGTAGTTCACCGCCACCATCATTTCTTGGAATGTGGTTACTTCTTGTTTTTAAGTGAAACTCAAAATAATATGAGGTAAATGTTGAAATTTTTTCAATAATATAAGTCTCGCATATCAAAGTCTTAACATATATTTTTTAACTTTTTTTTAAGGTTGAATAAGTATCTACATGAAGTAATTAGAGATGAATAACTGAATGTTATTTTTTTAAAGAAGATGGATAATTACTTAGGATACATGTAAACACTAACCTCTCAAATAGATACATCTATCTATATCAAGACCTCTAACTTTTGCCTTATAGGCTAAATGAATGGGCAGATGCTCTATGAAATTAAAGAAGAAGGTAAAGAAGATTATTTCAAGTCGATCCTATGTGTTAGGTATGCAACTTGCTCGAATAAATATCTCTAAAAAAATTACTAATCTCTATCAATGTATCTAATATCTCTTTTGGCACTAAATCCCTATAAGCAATTGGAATGAGTTTTTGCGTAAACACATGATAGTCATGACTCTTCATTCCATACAATCTGCATTCCCTTAAATTCACTAGTTTATCTATGTTTGAAGCGTGTTCATTAAGAAATCATAGACTCTTAAGCCATTTGTACATAATAAGTTGCGCATCTTTGGATGATTTCAGCTATATATGAAGGCTGATGGACGAGCTAGGGGGGATGAGAGTGAGCTTCGGATGATGGTACTATCTGGGTGAAGGTAGTGTTTAGATTAATGTTTCATACAGGCACATTATCAAACAAGTTGTGGGCAAAACCAGAAAACCATTTTTTTGACAACATTGTTCTTTACCAAACTCCAATTAGAAACATAATCAACCAAGAAATAAAAGAAACACTTTAAGAAAACAAGCACAATGAGAGTATGAGTTTCTCCAACACATCCGAGTTTGAGACTTCTTCATCTATCTGAGTATGGTGTATGTCATCCGGTGGAGTCGCTCCTTTAGATGGTGGGTTTGGTGGACTCTGAGGACTAGGTGGTGGGGGTAGCTTGGGTGGTGTTGATGGTGGTGGAGTCGTGGGGTTTGTATTATATGAGTTATCCATGGTTTAGTAATCGGTTTTTATTACATGGGTTTTTATTACATGGTTTAGTGTGAGTTCAGTAACGTGGTTGAAACCATATTTTCTAAAAATTTATTTTTTTTTGTTTTAAATATTCTTTTTAGTTTTTAAATTATTTTGATGTACTAATATTAAAAATAATTTTTTAATAATAATAATATAAATTTGATGTATTTCTGAGCAAAAAACATTTTAAAAAGTAATAACTATCATATTCCCAAACACCCTATCATCTATGTCTATGAATGAATAGTGTTTTTCCAAGGCTAATAGCTTTGGTTAATTTTTCATGTTTCTACAATATAATTCTACTTAGTTCATTAATTTGTTGAGCGCAAAGTTATTTCTCATGTATAAAATCTTGAAATGTTCTTGATATTGGTACTCTTCCGCTAAGACGTCTTGTTATGATCCATGAAATTAAAACAACCCGTGTGTAATTTGTCATGATATGAGTGTTATTGTACCAAAAAAAATAAAATTGAGATAATAATTACTCTCCTGTTGCCATGATATTGATCTACTTGAGTACCACTTATTAATTAATCTGTCACTTTACCCATGTGTGATTTGTCACATTTTTCAATATTTTCGTCATAAATAAATATTTACTTTGAAGAAACCACTTGTCGATTCTCTGAAGAAGGATATATATATATATATGGTCTAATTTCAAGGAATTAATAAGTTTTGAAAAATATTGTGCATATACCAACATGATACATGGTTGACTCAAATAATTTCTAAAAATAAATAAAAATTATATGCTATTATAAATTTCCTAAAAAATTTGTAAGTCTGGAAGTTATTCAAATCTCAACTCATTTTTTAAAAAACAAATATTGGTGATTTTTTACTGAAATGAAAACAAATAATTCATTACACAAAAAATATTATAAACTATGCATCAAGGAATTAATACACCAGTATGCTGATAGAGAATTTGAACTCATTTATCGAACAAGATAGTTGTTTTTTAGAGGGGCCTAGCATCATTGATGCATAGTTTATAAGGCGCAAATCTACTCCTATAATTGAAAAATTACAGGAAACTTGTATAGTTTGTCTCTCTCTAGTTTTCCTACCCACTTACAATAGGAAGATTAAAAATCCTAGTAAGCGTGTTCATGATTGGATGTGACTGTCAATGACAACTAACCTTAATTCACTTCCCTCCTTGGTTCCAATGTTCTCGCTCTTGTTCCTTCCTTCTTGTCACGTAAGCAAAAAGACATGTTAAATCGAAAGAAGAAATATATATATATATATATATATATATATATATATATATATATATATATATATAATATGAGTCTAATGCTGTCGGAGATAGTCACAAGTGATTGCATCTGTGTCTTGAAGCTCTAAGAAAAAAGAATTTAATAAAATAAGAAATCGTCTACCCGCATAGCTTTTTTCACCATCGACTAAAACGAGAAACATAGGCCTTACTTTTTTTTCCTTTTTTTTTTTGCCACAATCATAGGTTACATCGTCTACGTTACATGCCTTGAATTATAAATAGATTTGTTTTAGTATTATGATTTTTTTAAGAGTTTTTAGTTTAGAAATGTATTGAAATAATATTTTTTTTATTTTTTAAAATTTATTTTTGATATTACCATATTAAAACAATTTAAAAACATAAAAATAAAAAAATTTAATTTTTTTAAAATAAAAAAACACAGCAGCTACCAAACATGAATACTGTTACAAGTTATGACCTGCCTTTCGGTTTCCATGCTTTAATATTGCTAGCTATATACTACAGCATATTTTGTCTCGATCCGTTGTTCGCTACATTTAAGTGGATGGCATAATTTAAATCAAGGGTCTTGACTTGAAGAAGTTAATATATATAAAGGGTTTTTATTGAAAGAAATTTATATATATATATATATATATATATATATATATATATATATATATATATAATTATATATATATATATTGACAGCAAATTAAGTAGTTAATTATTGAATTGCATGACAATTCCCAAATAATTTATTTGATTTTTTTGTAATTACCTCCATTCTAGTGAGTAACGAGTTGAAAACATACTTCCCAGATAATGTGACAATTTGACCACAAATCTTTAATTGATATTATCGTCTGATAGGATATTCGTGATTAATTAATATCATAAATTCCCTTTTCCTCGCCAGTGCAAATACAAATCATAGAGAACAAAAAAAAAAAAAACTCCGTCCAGACAAACACAACAGCCACTTGAAAAAAATTAAGGAATGTATAACAATTACTTTAAGAAGTTAATTATATCCATCTTATAGCTAGTAACTAGTAATGCTGAGATAAGTCAATAAGTCCTTGTCGCATTTTGTTTTTTTTTTTTTAAAGTGATTTGGGATCTATCTTATTATTAGTATCTTAAGAATATCTTCATTCCTTATCTCTATCACATTAAACAAGGGATAAATTTACATTATACTTAATAAAGCAATTACGTGCTGAGAAAATAATGAAAAGGAAATACTTTTTAAAGTTACACAGTAACACGACCAAAAGATTGATGTCTTCTCCCAAGTGTAGGAGTGTCGAAGTAATAAATAACTCGGCAAGACCGGAGTCGAACCACATGGAGGTTAACTATAATAATAATAATAATAATAATAATAATAATAATAAGTTGAAGAGAGCTTTGAGATGTGATATTGATATAAAGATTAAACAATGATAAAAATAATTGTCAAGGTTAGAGGATCCACTAATGGTATTTCAAACAAGTATAGTATAAATTCTTATTACTCAACTGGAAACCACACACAAAGGAGGTTCTAATCTGATTATAAATTGTTAACATGATTACATTAGTTATCTTATTCGAATAATGCTAATACTTTTAAATGTTGTCAGGTATTCATAATTATAACTTATGTTAACAACAAATCAAGTTCCTTTCATAGCATAGGTGTCGGTTATACTATACGGTTTGGGCTATGAAAGTGCCAAGTATTTGTTGCACCAAGGTTATATAACATAAATCTAGATTAATCATTTAACAAGTAAAGTATTAAGAGTGAACAAGATAACAAATACAAAACATGTTAGTATCAAACATTAAAGTCCATGTTGAGTTTATACTATACTTATTCTTACACCATTAGTGTAACCTTTTCACTTTGACATAATAAACTTAGCTAAACATAATGAAGAAGAGAAACATAAATAAACAAGATAAAAACATAAATAAGATATAAGTTAACTAAGTAAAGGAAATGAAATGAAAAATATAAACAAGAGATTAATATAAACAAAACTTAAGCATTACAAAAATATAGAGAGAAAGCAAGAACATGATCTTGATCTGAAAACCAAGATGCCTAAATGCATGGCAAATGCCTCCTTTTATAGGCCAAAATTTGAAACTATTGATTTGATGACTAATTGTTGAGTGGGTGGCCACATCTTGACTTGGTGACAATCTTTATCTTCTTGTCTGAACAAAACATCATTGATAATGTCAGAATTTGAATAGATTTTTGTCATGAAAGTTCTAGGAAATTGTCTCAGCTTTCCAACAAAAAAAGAATTGGTGCGTTTGGACTTCTATAACTCGAGATATGGGCTGAACACTGAACAGTGTCTGGGCTGCATGACAGATTCCGACTTCTCCATTGTTGCTAAGATGTGGACTTTCAAACAGCAGAATTGAGTCTTGCATTCCTCATGAATATTTTAGGCCTATGTCTTAGCTTTCTATCCATATAAACCAAATTGAAATCCAAGATCTACAACTCCAGATATGACCCAATGACTGAACAGTGTTCCAGTTTGGACTGAACCAATATCTCTTTTCTAAGCTTAGCCCTTTCTTTTCTAAGCTTAGCCCTCTCTTTGTCTTCTCAATTTTAGTAGTTAAACTCATCAATCAATCTCTTCATTTATATGATAGGCCTGCATTTAAGATGAACATTTACCATAAATTTAAGGTATCTTATAGTATCAGACTTGTTATTATAAAACATGCTTTAGTTAAAGAGTTATTCATGCTTTATGTGCAAAATGATGATATAAAACCTTGATAAAAATCCACTTTTTAATTACTAATCACACAGCACGTCAAGGAATTTGATTGAGGAATGTAAATAAAATTTGATATTCAACCTTCAAATGGGCATTTCACATACTGAACGAAAAGAAAAGGATCGGTTTTGTAAAGTATAATTAATTATATATAAAAATAATTAATAATACCTTTTTAAAGAAGGCTTTCGCAACACAACAGGTTATTTTGTACTTATTGAATCATAAATAATACTTTTTTTACTTTATTATTGATAATGGTAGTTATAAAAATATTATTAGCAAATAAACCATTAAAAATTTAAAATTCCCTTTAGAACTATATTCTAAACCATATAAGATGGATTAGAGTGGTAGGTAAAACAAGGATAACACAATGCTGTAAAATACATTTTTCCATACAAAAATTATAGGGTAAGATTTATTGTTATGTAGTAGATATAAATGCATGTAATTTGATATTTGGTGGGCCTTGGAATTATGATGTAGATGTAAGGTATTTGGGTAGGGATAATTTGTATAAGATCAATAAGGATGGTGTGAATTATATCTTTGTTCATTTGAAATGAAAACTCAAACCTAAAGCTTTTATAGTAGATAAGAATGCTTAACATGACATACAAGAAGATATAAGGGAGACTAGATAGGTTGATACATTGATTATGAAGGTGGTGGTGGATGAGAGAGAAGAGAAAGTGATAGACATTCTTGAAGTAATTAAACATTTGCTCGTTGAGTTTGAAGAGATCCTACCAGATGAATTGTTGGATGAATTGTAATTGGCTAAGAGACTTTGAACATTAGATTGATTTGGTGTCAAGAGTTAGCATTTCAAATCTGCCATATTATTAAACGAGTCCTAAGAAGAATGAGATGTTGAAGGAGAATGCACCGGAGTTGTTGAGAAAGGGAAAGTTTTTAGAGATTCTAAGTCTTTGTATAGTTCTAGATTTATTATCTTCAAAAAAATGATGACAATTGACATAAATATATGGACAGTCATGCCATTAATAAAATAACAATGGATATAATTTTGATGAAGAAGAAAACATATATGTTGATGAAGAAGAAAAAGTTTAATTGAGGAGAAGAGGTATAAATGAGTTTCATTTTAATCAAAGAAAAAATAAACACTACTTTAATTTTAGCACTTTTAAATTTTGATAAACTATTTGACACAAAATGTGATGCTCTTGTAGTGTAAGAATTGGAGGTGTATAATCCTAAGAGGAGAGATTTATAGAATTTTTTTAGTGAGGAGTTGAGGAATGCTTCATTGAAGCAGTCCATGTATGATAAAGAGTGTTATGTTATTTTTTAAGCTATGGAAAAATAAAAGCATTACTTAATATGCAAGGAATTTGTGTTGTATTATGATTATGTGTTGAAATTTCTACAGAACTAGAAAATCAATAATGATGTACATGCAAGATGGGTAACTTACTTGTAGTAGTTTTCAATCATAATTATGTATAAGGCTAGAGTCTAGAATAAAATTATTGATGCTTTGAGTAGAAGGGCAACCTTGTTAGTTACCTTTAAAGGAAAGATTATTAGGTTTGATTGTTTGAAATAGTTATATGAGCATTATATGGATTTTAGTGAGATATAAGAGAAGTGTTAAAAACTATTTGTTGATGATTTTCACTTTATGATTGGTTCTCGATAAAAAGGTAATCAATTTTGCATTCATTATTCTTTATTATAAGAGAATGTGATTTAGGATGTTCATGGAGAAGGCTTAGCTGGTCATTTAGGATGATAGAAAACTATTAATATTGTTATTGAGAGGTATTGTTGACCTAATTTGAGATGAGATGTTGGTTAGTTTGTATAAAAATTCTATACTTGTCAAACTATCAAAGGAAAATCACAGAATACAAGTTTATATATGCTTTTGCCAATTATTAAAAATATATGAGAAGACTTGTCTATAGATTTTATACCAAGATTACCATGTACACAAAGAAAAATGGATTTTGTATATGATATGTTTTCAAAGATGGTGCATTTTATCTCTTGCAAAAAGATAAATTATGCTTAATAAATTGCTTGACTTTGCTTTCAAGAAATAATTTGATTGTATGGGATGTCAAAGGCCATTACTTTTGATTGAGACAGCAAATTCCTAAGTCATTTTTGTCAAACTTCAGAAAACATGCATGATTCATATTTACAATTTAGTACACGACACATATACAAACAAATGTTCAAATAGAATCGTTGAATTCAACGAATACTTAGTATTTTGATTAGGAGCATTTTGATTAGGAGCATATGTGAAGACAAACCAAGATAGTGGATAATTGGTAATTTGATTTGGATCATCTGTGGAGACAAACCAAAATAGTGGGATTATATGTTGGTACCAACATGATTTGCATACAGCTATGTTAAACACAATGCCAAAGACAAATCCTTATTTAAAATTATGTATATGCAGTGCCCTTGGCATGTACTTGGTCTTATCCCAATTTAGAAAGGTGCTGGATATAGTATGGCTGTTAAAAAGATAGTTATGGAAGCATAAACTATATATGTTGATATGAGGCAGAAGTTACAACAAACCAATGTCAAATACAATAATGTTGATGATAAACATCTTCAAGCTAATATGTTTAAAGATAGTGATAAAATGATAGCATTTTAATGCAAGGAGAGATTTGTGGTAAAGACATCTAGGAAGTTGCAGCAAAAGAAGTACGATCCATCTAACATAAAGAGAGATTAATGATAATGCTTATATTATTGATCTATCAGAAAATATAGGCATTTCTAAGACTTTCAATGTTTTTGTTATTTATCCTTATTATGCTAATGAACTATTATATCCAAATTTAAGCATTCACTTGAGGTCGAGTTTTTCACAAATAGAGGGAACTAATATGCAATGTTTAGCAGATTCAATTATGGACTAGATCGACAAAGAAAAACCTAAGAAGAAGTCTAGTCGTGTCAAGGTTTTCTTTTGATAATCGATTATGATCAACCGTCAATCATTATCGAACATGATCAACTGACCATAATCAAAATCAACCACGATCAATCAATTATAATCTTCTAATAGAAGATGTTTGAATTTTATTTTTTTCCTAGTTATATTTGAATTTCTTTCCTAGTTAAGTTATAGAGTTTTAATTTTAATTTTTTAGTTAGGAGTTAAATTTTTATTTGATTTAGGTTTTTCTGTTTAGATTTTTATGATTATAAATTGTCATTTTTAAGTTATGATATGATTATAAATTATAAAATAAAAACCTTTTAAAATTATATTAGAGTTTTTTCTATAATTTTCTTTTTAGTTAAGGGTTATAACCTTAAACTTAAAAATATTAATTTATTTATCTACAACTTAAATTGTAATTTTCATAGATTGGGAAACTCTAATGCTATACAATGCTTCAATAATTGCTTTAAGGAATTGGTTAAGTAATAAAAGAAGATCCATTCAATTCGAATTTTAATTTAAGTCTTGTTATTAACTACTTTGTAAGGTGTCATATAATTACTCCACTCGTAAAATATCCCAAGTTTAAATCTTAACATAAATGTGGTAAAGTTCTTTTAAATATACTTCACATAGCAACAGAAGTAACAGAAGTTTTTCAGCTAGAACTTATAATTATGGTAAATAAAAATAATCCCGAGTGAGATCATTTGAAATAATTGATTAAATGTCAACTTGTGTTTCATTTTGAAGCAAATTAATGCCCGATGAGTCCCCTCTCCGAGATAGGCTTAGCCCCTAATTGCAGAGCCCATAACCAAATGACACGTCCTGCCTAATGTATTTTTATTCAAAGGCTAATAGTTTTCTCAGAGCCCATGGGCACATAGGCCTTCTGTTATCTATCGAGTGCCGTTTACCTTTAATTGGGCCTGACCGCCCGGTCCAACGAGCTTTGCTGGTGTGATTTGCCCGCCATGCATCTGAACTCTAAGGCACGCCTGTTTGTTCTGCAAAAACTAATATCAAGTGGATGCCTTTCTTTTTTTTGTTGGGTGCTAATGAATGCATAATTGTTTCAGTTTAAATTTGTCCAATGCACGTAATTTTCAAAGCATGATCAACTTAGCAACCTCGAGATATAAAAAGACAAGGTTTCTTACGATGAACTTCTTGAAGCAGTGGGTTTTGTCTGTCTTGATCACTTGACTTTCTTATGTATTACTCAACCTGGGCAAGCTCAACATCTATCCAAAAAACGAAAACTTAAACAAGCTCGGCACAAGATTTCTTCATATTGTTAGGATGTTAGATGAGCTTGAGATTTGAGAATCAACTTATGAACGATGATGATCTGAGTGTTAATTTGTGATTTGTCAATAAGAGAGGGTCACAGGCTTACTCCTCCGCCGCTAGCTAGGAATATGTAGACATGAAGAATCAACTCACCAGAGGAGCGTTTGTAATGGTATCGTCACTCTTTACCCACTCAAATGGCACTACACAGCCACTTGCATGTTCCCTTCCTTGTCAAATAAAAAGAGACATTGCAATAATAATAAAAATAAAAAAGAAAAAAGAAACATCTTCTCCTTTTGGACTCTTTCGGCTCCATCAACTATGCTTTATCTCTATTTAATTATTAAGCAAAGCAATGTAGCTATTAGTGAATAGGATTCCAGTTTTTAGGCCTTTTAAGTTTTAGTTATTGCATCATCGATGTTATATCTTGTTCCACTCAATCTAATTTCTTAGTCATACGTATATATTTTCGGCAAAATCCACAATTAAGGAGGAATTATCAAGTAGGAGAGTGTGTGTGTGTGTGTCTGTCTATATATATATATATATATATATATATATATAAGGAGATAAAAACGAGATATAAATGTAAGATATTTGGTTAAATTAAATAGACAAGACTCCATTTTATTTTTGTCTCGGAAACAAAAATTAAATAGACAAGGTCCGGCAGCACAAGACCTTTTCACAGTTCTTTTCAAATGTGCCCTCAATATTTTAAGCTAATTACAACCCTGTCCACGTAGGAATCCAAATTACCAAAGCTTACGGAAACGAGCATAAGAAATAAGGAAAAACGTTATGGAAAGGGTGCCTTGATTATATATAATAATAATAAAAAAAAAAACTTGAAGAAAGCACTCTCTCGCTCCAAGTTGCTTTTGGATGGAAATAGCTAGGTTTTTTTCTAAGAGAAAAATAGTAGTTTCATTAATATTGAATTAAGAATAAATGAATTAGTATTAATTAGTCCAAACCGCTAATCCACATTAACAAAATCTAATAGTCCTTGGAAAAACATTATCAATACAATAAAAAAAACATTGTTTCGTACAGACTTAGAAGTAGTATTTAATAAAATAATATAATGATAATTTTGTCGTAACTATAAAAAATTATTGAACTAATTATTAAGGATAATAAAGTTTTTTCATAAGATTAATTAGTCATTATCATATTAAATAGAGATAAATAAATCTTTTTTTTTATTTTAAAAATATAATGAAATAACCAAACTACTATTGAAAGCAAAAAATTACAAATTAGTATTCAAAAGCTTTTTTGTATTTTCATACTCATTTTTTTTGTTATTATTATGTTGATTGAAAGGCAATTTGGTGTTTTACAAATATAAAATATACTTTAAAAATAAAAAATAAGTGATACGTGGAATGAACATACCAACTTTTGGGAGATACCCGTGCTATTCGAACGGCACATATAATACTTTTTGATAGTAAAAAACCAGCTTTTGTAATAGCAATGAAAGCAACGTTGCATTATAGTAGAGGAGTGACAGTGCAACACCGTTAGTCTTTTTTTTTTTTCTTCTCCTTCCACTTTTATCTCTTCTCCCCTCAAGAATTGTGTTGACCATTCAAGATTTCAGAGTTGTTCTTTTATTTATTGAGATGTTAACTTCAGTTTTTTTTTTTAATTTTTATTCTTGACTCTTTTATAAAATTTCATTTTATTTTCACTTCCATCCTTCAATTCTAATTTGTGGTATGTTATTTTTTTTAATTTAGTACTCATTCTTTTTATTTTGTTTTTCTATCCTTTTGTTAAATTGATTTTTCTTTAAAATTTTACCTATCAATCAAAAATTTGTAGTTGTTTTCTATATTAGTTTAGTTAATGTCGGTTAATATTACTTTCTTTTGTTTTTTT
This sequence comes from Populus trichocarpa, assembly GCF_000002775.5. NCBI lineage: Eukaryota > Viridiplantae > Streptophyta > Magnoliopsida > Malpighiales > Salicaceae > Populus > Populus trichocarpa. The sequence continues at coordinate 11,765,166 of NC_037285.2, read as the reverse complement.
TACTTATTTTTTTTTCTTGTTTCATCATTTGACATAGATTTGTTTTTAATAAGTTTGTGATTTTTTTCAGTTATCCAGAATTTATAACTTAATCAATAATGAGTTTAATGAGTTAGTTTGGATTGAATTTCCCCAGTTTTTGGGATTACTTGTTATATATATATATAAATTTTTTTTTTCAAACATATTCACTGACTCTTAACATAGCGCACGGCCGCGGCAAGTTTCCTGTGAAGAAAAGTTTTCCTGTCACTAAATAAATTATTTATGGATTTTTCACTTGATAGGGTGACTGGAAAGATGTCCACTGACGCCCTTATTGTTTGTCCCTATATATGCATGTGTCAAGCAGGACTTTTTTCCATTATATTCCAAGAGTAAGGCTGTTTTCTTTTGTTTTTTGACAGAGAAATCTTAGTATTTTTGTTTTCCATGATACGATTTCAAGAAAAAGAAGAAATTTATGCAGGACTAAGATTTCAAGAATAGAGCTTTTGCAGCTTAATTAATCACAACAACTATATGCATGTTAATCCATGAAAAAACTATGTTTGTTTCGCCTTTTTTTCCTCTCCCTCTTTTCCCTTGTGTTATCAGCACTCTTGGCAAAGATATCCGTCGCATATTTCTGTCAAAGATTTAAGAGAGATGATCTCTTTGTGCAATTTGGGATGGGGAGAAAATTGCTGATGACTGTATTTTCGTATATACTACAACCAAAAAAGTTTTGACCATCATTTTATCTCTCTTATTAATATGATTAATTAAGTTTCTGGTTACATCTCTTAATTATATATAGTTTAATTGTTCAAATTGATAAAGCAATGTGTTGAGAGTTTATAGATACGTACAGGTGGAGAAGATAAAGCCTTCCCCATATGCTTAACAGAATATAAAAACTCATGAGGTCCTTATCATCCACATGGTCTGCTCATAAAATATAGTAGTGCAGTGCCCATGATTTTTCTATCTAACATTTTCTTTTGGATTAATTAACATATAAAACACTGGAGAATCTATGCGATAATGGGTGTGTTTATGCATAACTCCCTCCTTTTTTTTAGTTTTTAATAATGTAGGACCGTTCTTGAAAGAAACGAGGAACATTTTAGTATCATTGATTGGATGAATATTATAAGAATATGGGCAAGTTGGCTTTATTAATGAAGCATTTTTTCAAAAGCTGGATTGGACTTGTCTGTGAATGTGATCATGCTGGGAGCTCTCGAAAAGTAGTGGTAGTGCTGCTGCTGCTTGACACGATGTACTGAAGTGGGCTTGTTATAGCCCAGCTTGTGTTGTTTTTGTTGGCCCTTTCGGTTCTTTTACTATATATATATGACCTTAAAATTTAATGCAGGAATTTAATCCTTAAACTGAATTTTCGGCTCAAACTATTGAAATAATTTCTTCGTGATATATATTGACAATAAGACACATGCTTATTACGCTACAAGAATTCTTCGAAATACCAAAGAACTTTAAGAGAACTAGTGCATGCCTCGAACTTTAAGGACCAAAAGTAAGCATCAAGATTTGTATATATCACGACTTTATGGGAGCTTTGGTAAAACTCAAGGTTGTCTATTGAAGTGACATATAGTAGAAAGTTAGATCAAATAAGATCTCATAAAGTATATCAAAGGTGCGAGTTAACTCAACACTATATGTCTATTGAAAAGAATTCCTTTCAAATTAAACTAATAAAGCAAAGAGATTTAATTAAATAAAAAGGTGACTTGTTTATTTGACATCAAACGGCATCCAAATCTTAGGTCTAGCTAGAGGCACCCTTCTGTTAAATATTTTCGGTGTTAAATTGCACTACCATTTTCAATAATGATAATTTCTATGGTTATTTGAAGTAACCATAACAGGCCCTTTCGACAACCCCATCGCATCGACCTTCAAGCTAAACCATTCAAGTTGAACTTTTGAAAATATCATCTTTCAACCCTCTCTAGAAACATGCATCGAAAATGACCTTCATTATTTTATTTAAAAAAAAAAGAAAAGAAAAGTGTGCAGATCGAATCCAAATTCTCAACCACCACCACAATCTGTTTGGAATTAAAAAAAACATCGGAGGGTGTTAAGCCAACCAATATATATCCCTCCAAAAACATCATGCATATCTTCTCAAATCCAATCACACACGAAACCATTACCCAACTCAAATTAAGGGTATTTGTGTTTTGTTTTTTTCTATCAGTGTCCCATAGTTAGCGAGGCAAATCAAACCCTATAAAAGAGAGGTTTTAATGAGGACACCATCTTTGGAAAAACACCTCACGGGTCTTGTTGTGATGAACTAGTTTTTGTTCCACCCAATATTTTGACCGGAATCTATTGTTCATCAGTGGACCACATATTCATTGAGCAAGTTATTTCAAAAACAAGAAGCATTTCGTAGTACAGCATGTAGAGCAGTACTAAAAGAGTCTAGAAGGAATCATGTAATTAAAAAGAAAATAAAAACCCAGAACGATGGAACTGGTTTTATAACTAATTAATTAATAATCAATATCCGTTACCAAATATCATTAAATATACGCTATTTTTCTCCTGTAGAGAAAATTCTTTCAACCATGGAAGAAAAGTTACACTGACAGAAACAAAATGACTTGGTTTCTCTCGACGCATGATCACAACCAAAGCAGGTCTGTGATTCCCTAAGACTCTTTATACTTCGTTATCAAACTCTTAAGATACCTACACTTGTGAAGATACTTTTCTTTAATGTTTGTTCCTTCTTCTTCTTCTTCTTCTTTCTTATGTTTTTCATGAATTAAAACTATTAACAACAAGGGAGTATATATATATTTTACAATATCCACTTAAGATTTACCGAGGTCTAATTAGATCTTATTGCTTGTTTATAATGATAAGCATCGCAGTCCTTCATTTTCAATCTGATAATAATAATAATTACTATTATTATTCGTAAAAACCACCTTTTGAAACCAATCACATAGTTTAGTATTTGACCTTGTAAATTGTGATCAATTAATTATGTATAAGGCCAGAAATGCGGCTGTTCTTTCTGTTAAAGTACGTGGTGAATTATTCTATGCCTTAGTTATGTTATTTTATAATGGAAGAATATATATTATAAATTAACTGCATAGCAATTTGGTTATTAATAAAAAAAAAGCACATTAAAAATAATAAAAGGAGAATATTACTTATCATGTTACCTTGCTGTGGAAAGATCCAATTAAGTAGCCAGGCCGGAAGATTTTTATTTTTATTATATTACATAAATTGATACTTGCTTCTATCAAAACTTGAGGCAGTGCTCATTACATAATGATTGGCTGGAAAAATAATTATCCGAGGTTCAGGCATTTTCATTATCCCAAACTTTATTAGTCAATAGAGAAGGGACATGCAATAATATAAAGAAAGTAGCCTTTAATTTTTTAATCCTTGAAAACAACTACAAATTAACAAACACCGATGTAAACAGTCTCCATATTATAAATTAATTACTGAGATTGGTGACTTTTGAGCTTATGAATATTTAAATGAAGGTTGTTGGCTAAGTTTTGAAATTGGTGGAGTAAATAGTTGTTCACAAGTCATTCCTAAAAGAAAAGGCTTTTTGTTCAATAATACCATCGAAGTATAGGGACCGAGCTGATTTTTTTCAAAGATTATTATACGTACGCCCATAGAAAATGACTGGCTTTACTTGTGAATTCTAAACGCAAGGCAATGTTTACACTTAAGAAGTGACATGCATTATTTTATGCTAGTGGATTGGAAACGCAAGGTGGCTAGTGGGGACCTTGGACTTAAGCATGCATTAGAGGGATGCTAATTGCTTGTTTGGTGTCCGACGATGCGATGCCATTGGTCGATGACAACGTTATCATCTAGATTATGAAAAGATATTGCTAATTTGTTTTTATCGAAATATATACGACAAATTAGCACATGTACTTAGACTCGTTGGCAGCTCTTGCTTGGAAAGAATCACATGGAGCCTATGTAGTCTTTAATAATTTGAGATAGCTATCATTCTTTCTTCATATCACAATTAACACCTCGATGCTTACCATAAGCATAGATCAATAAATTTAAAAGACGGTGAGATCCAAATACTGAAAATGTCAAAGCACTGATTATTGACATATTATAATACACTAAGCAACAAGATTATCGTTTCCTTATACATTATTTATTATAAAATCAAAGTTGGGGTTTACGATGCGGTTCTGCCTTGTCCTATATTTAACTAAGGCTGTTTCTCATATTGAAGTCATGGCCATTAGCTAGGGTTAGGTTTTGGATGTGAAAACTTTTATTTCAACTAATTAGGACCGCTCGAGTGGAGATGGCTCTACTTGAGCAACCAAATAGAGTCCCATATATATATATATATATATAAAAGCACCCCACAACTATATATGCTGCGCAAAATCAAATTCCATTGATAAATAATAGGAAGAACCTGCCAAACTTGCTATATATACGAGTTGTCTTACTTAAATGTTGCTAGACATCAGACCGATTGGCATCAACCACAGTAACACAATCATATATATATATGTACAAATATATATTGTTGTTACTGTGATGAGCACGTAAATTTATCTTGTTTGAGTAGAAGGCTCAAGACATGCCTTCCGGGCTAGACACCGCAACCAAGGGACGGTGTTGTGTGGTGGGCAATACCAGTCAGGCAGGGAGTAAAGTAGTGTTGCGACCCCACAAGGTATTTGACATTTTCTCGAGGGGTGAGGGGTTGACGTTTGATAGAGACAAGCAGGGATTTGGAGTAGAGATGGTGGATCTTACAAGGACGGATCGGGTCTAATCAATCAAGTAAAGTCAAAAGGCCTTGGTTCTCTTGTTTCCTCTCTCTGCCTCTTTGTTTGGTTTGAAGGTTACACTCGTGGGTTTGGCTTTTTATGGCATTAAATTCATATTTACACGCTACTGTGTGTTCATGTAAGATAAAGAGATCAGAGCACGATCGATGTCTCCGAGACTGTACGTACGTACTCCCTGTTTTGGAAGAAAAAAACTGATACCTGAACTTCCCTGGTTACCTAGAACTCGGGGTTTTTTTTTTAAATAATCCAGGATTGGAAATGGCTATTGCACAGCCTTAATTACTCTTTTTTTATTCTATAGTAAATACATAAATTACTCTCCCATCCCAGAAGCTGAAGAATAGTTTAAGGTACCCCACTTGGATTCACTTTCTTCTCTCCCAACGTGCAAAAATAATTAAACATTAATCTGGTGTTATTATAAATTAAAAAGTTGGAGGACACATTAATTTATGTATCCCCTCATGCTCTCTTCACGCTACACATATTGTAATAATATTGCTTCACTTACTTACCAAAAAAAAAAAAATATTGCTTCACTTGTTAAGTGAAGCGCTGCACCAACAAGAGATCAGCTAATGGCCTTTTCCTTACCGCTCTCACCTGCAAATCCATGCATATATTACTTGAAATCAGCAAGCTTAAGATTATTACTGGATCAAATTCTTCAACACCATTGTTTAATTTCTTAACAACAACAAATCCTCTATCATCAAAAGAAATCTATTTTATCATTATTGATACCATGAACGAATTTGATGGGAGTACTGTGCAGCGGTTGGATTTGGGATTTTCACCGCGGTGGAGCTGAATTTATTGAGATCTGATTTTTCTTTTTTACTTTCAAATTTCCCATAAAAATTATGATATTTTGTAGCTCTTTGTGATGAAAGAGAGTGACTTAAATTTATCGATGGTCAAGATAGTTTTCTTTATATATATATATATATATATATATATATATATATATATATATATATATATATATATATATCTGATTTAATTAGGTGGTGGTGTTGGGCCTGGGTGTCTTGGTTTTAATTTTGACTTAATTATCATATTAATTAATGGCAATAATGAGAACTGTGGGTCCTATTATCGTTCCATCACAGAATTAGAAAAGTTCATTAAAAAATAATGATAACAAGAGTGTGTCGATAGACTGGAAGGTGTGCCAATAGCAACTCCCATAACACTAAACCAGGCATGTCATCCGCCACGCGCTACAACCAAGAACCATCCAATCACAATCTTCAATCAACTCACAAATCCATGTAGTCCTACCATCTAAAAATAAAAATTATATTAATAGCCTCACGAAATACACACGCGCACACACCTTTATATTATTTGGAACTATTTTTTGGACACTACGAAATGAATATATTTTTATTGTGCAGAAATTATGAAAAGAATTCATTTAACTATTAACTCCATGTTTTTCTATGTAAAAGAATTCCTTCACTCCTAGTTTGGTTTTATGAATATGACCCCGTTTGTTTGTTGGAAAGTATTTTTTTAAAAAAAAAATAAATTTCAGAAAAATAAATTATTTTTCAATGTTTGGTAGTGTAATAAAAAATAAATTGAAAAACACTTTCCAGTATTTAGTTATGTCATGAAAAATTAATGAGCTGCAAAATAACTTATTAATGTTTTATTTTTTTCAAGTTTATTAAAATAATGAGAAACAAATCTTACAAATTAAAAAGTTGAATGAGAATGAAATTGAAAAAAATTATAATTTCATAAATTATCTCAAATAAAATAAATAATAAAAAAATAGAGATCAAATCTAAAAAATAAAAAAATTAAAAGATGAAGAAATTAAAATAATAATAATTAACATTTCATAAATTATTTCAAATAAAATAAGTAACAATCAAAAGAATGAGGACCAAATTCGATAGATAAAAAATTTCAATTAAAAAATGATAAGGGAAAAGCAAATAACAATTATAAAAATAAGGACCAAAATTAATATAAAAATTAAATTCTAAGGGATGAAATTGAAAAATAAATATTCAAAACAATATATATATATATATATATATATATATATATATATATATATATATATTAATCAAAAGTTTGAGGACCAAATTTGATATAATCAGCAAATAATATGATATTTCTAAATTTTTCACAACTTCTGGAAAGTGTTTTCCGCCCAAAATAAAAGGAAAACACTTTCCTGGAAACCAAACCAAATTTTCCTTTGACCAGAAAGTGTTTTCCGTTGACCAACTTTTCTATTAGCAAACAAACACAGGAAAATTTAGAAAGTGGTTTCCCGGAAACCAGTTTCCGGGAAACAAACGCATCAATATTGTTATCCAAAATTCACAAATAAAATTAGACAAGAAAAAAATGTTTAGTTAATAAACATACAATATAATTAGAATATGACAAATTACAATGATAACAAAAAGATTATATATAAAATTTTAGCAAGCATATTAAATATATAACAAATTTGCAATTGATATCAAAACAATGTACTTGTTAAAGCACTTTAAATTTAATCGAGCTTTGTTTTCATCAACGATCAATTAAGGTTATATTGCTCTTCCTTTGGGGTGAAATGACTTTCTTCAATAAAGCTCATAGGATTTCAACAACACCACCATGTATAGGTGTATTCCTAAACAACATTCAAGGAACCCAAAAAATAGTACTCAATTATTCATCTACAAACAAAACCCAAGCTCTAGATAAGAAGAAAAGTAACAAGAGTTTGAAACCATGATAGCGATGCTGAAAAATTAGGTGAAGAGTATTAAAATCTATCAAAATAGTGCAGAATTAACCAACCTTATGAACCCCCCACCCCCCCCCCCCTAATTTTTATTATACTATAAAAAGAATTTTAAGTTTGAACTACTTTTATTTAAATTATATGACTTTTGAGATGAAAATTTTGTTTAAGTGTTGTTGAAAGAGCTTTGGAAAAACTTTTTAAATTCTTTCTTTCATGGACTAGACAAACCAATAGACTGGAAGAAATAATTCTTAAAGAATTTTAAGTTTGAACTACTTTTATTTAAATTATGACTTTTGAGATGAAAATTTTGTTTAAGTACTATTGAAAGAGTTTTGGAAAAACTTTTTAAATTCTTTCTTTCATGGATTGGACAAACCAATAGACTGGAAGAAATAATTCTTCATGGACAGGCCAAAGTCGAAATCTCAATTTACAAAAAATAATATTTTGTAGCCTAAAATATTATTTTACAATAAACTCATACTCGGGTTCGAGCACGAGTCCACGCTCGCGCGTATGGGTGTTAAGCACAAAACTTATATTGTTTAGAACCTCTTATTTATAAAAGCTTGGGCACATTTTGAGACTAATTTTAACTTCACAACCTCCAACTTTATAAACACCAAGAAAGTTTTGTTTCTTTTTCTATATAGGATAAAGTTCTTTTAAGAGGTTTTGATTAAAAACATACTACCAAAAGTTCTTTAAAATCAATTTTTCATTCACCCATAATTTATTTAAAATATGTTAATGTTCCATGTTAAAGAGCTTATATTAGAGATTAAATTTAAACAAAATCTTAACCCTAAAAGAGAGTGGACTGTACTTGTAAATTGTTCTCAAATATGCCAATTAACCATGTCCTTAAACAATTAGTATTCCAACAAAGAAGGATAGATTGATAATCATTTGTTGTTGTCATTCCCTCTTATTTTAATCTATCCAAAATTAGATGGATTAAGAAAAACTAATTAAGCAAACTTCTTATAATTTTATAATCTTTCATCTAAACCCTTTTAAAAAACATAAAGATGATCAAATTAAATTAACGAATGCCCGCAATCAGCGGCGAATCAAGGATAACTTTTTTAAAGGGGGGCAAAACTAATATAACAAGACATAAATTTTTTTCTTCTAATCTACCATACATGAATTATAAACACAATAATGTTGCATGGTTTAGCTTTATGCAAATAAAAACATAAAAACGATAAAAAAATCTACTACAAATAAGATAAGTAATGTAAAAATTATTACAAAGATAGAACGACCTTTGTACGGGCTAAGAGGCTAAAAGTAATACTAAATTGAATAAAAGCTATGCAATTAATTTCATCTTCATAATGGATCCACCATTTTAATTTTGTTGGTCTTTATACCTATCAAATATAAACATGCAAAGTTTATAAGAAACATTAGCTAAAATGAAGCATTATTTTGTTTGGTAAATCTTTTTTGAAATAAAGTATATAAAAATAAAACAATAAACAAAGTTTTTTACATATTTATTTTAATTGTGCTCGTCATTTCTTTATATAATATAAATTATTGATTATGATATCTATTAAGACTATTTTAGCAATGTCTTTTTCTATATAAACAATCAAATAATCTGCAAGAAAATCATCATCCATTTGAATATGAAGTCTTGTTTTAACAATCTTTATTACTAAAAAAGCTCGTTTAGTGGTTATCATCGAACCAAGAAGAGTCAAAATAAGTCAAATCAATCTGTCAATTAATGGATAAATTATTGATTTTCTAGTTTCTACCAGTCCTTGGCATAAATCAACAATCAATAACAATTTTTTAACTCTAGATGATTGGGTACATCAAGCTCATAATGTTGCAACTAGAATCTCAATTGATTTTTGTCTTGGTCAAAAAAATCTCTAGGATAGAACTTATCAACAAGTCTGCATATATCTTCAACACTTAATAACGTGTAGGTATTTTTTGGATCCAAATTTGCACTCAACATAAGACACTACCAGAAAATTGATAAATACAAACGGAAATACCGACGGAATATTTTCGTCGGTAAATTTCCGAGGGATTTTACCGACAGAAATATTCCCTCGGTATATACCGACGGAATTACCGTGGGAAAAAAAATTAAAACAAAGCAAAAAAAAAAAGATGACGTGTCATTTTTACCAACGGAATTACCGATGGAATATTCCGTCGGTAAAGTCCCTCGGTAATTCCATCGGTAAACTGTGAACACTGTTCATCATGTCAATTACAAAGGGAATCACCGACGGAATTTTCCGTCGGTATTTTCCAGAGAGTGTTATTTGGCGGTTTTCTGAAAAAATTCAATTAATTTGAAATTTTCATTTAAATATTACAGACGGAATCACCGACGGATTGAAAAATCATTGGTAATTGTTGGCGGTTTCTGAAAAAATTTTACGAAATTGAAAATTTAAATTAAATATTACTGATGGAATTACCGACGGAATAATTAAAAAATATTAATATTCAATTATCCGTCGGTAAATCCATCGGTAACGCGCCCCAATAAAAAGCCTGAATCCCCTTATTTCACAAGAGACAGACTCATTTCTTCTCCTTATTATTCTTCTTGTTCTTGTTCTTCTTCTTCTTCTTCACTATATGTAAAAAACATCAATATATATTTCTTTCTCTTCTTTTCTTTCCTCATCTCCTTCTCTTTTCCTCCATGCTTGGGTATGTCTTCTTCTTCTTCTTTCTTCTTTTATCCTCTTAGTTTTTTTTTTAATTAATATGCTTAACGAAATTTTTTCTTTCTCCTTAGCTTCACTTGCAACTACATTAAGGTAAGATTTTTCTTTTTTCTTCTTTTTTCATGATTTTTTTCACTATATTTGTTTTTTATTTTATTTTTAATTGTTTTTGTTCTTAATAATTGTATAAATGTTGTTGTGAGATTTTTTTTTCATATGAGATCAATTTTTAGTTGATTTATTTATAGGATTTTTAAATTTTTAGCAATTGCAACTTTATTTTTTTCATATGAATTTTTTTAGTTGAATTTATTTTTTTGTTTTATTTATTTGTTGCAAATTTGTTTGAGTTGATTTTCTTATTCTTTTTTCCAAGCATTTTTGAGTATATATTATACAGTGTTAATTTATGCTAATTTAATTATTTTATAATTTTATAAAATGAATTTTTTTAAAAATGTTTTTAAATAATTACCGACGGAATTACCAACGAAAATTCCATCGGTAATTCCGTCGGTAATAAAAAAATATTATTACCGAGGGATATACCGACGAAATGGAGCAGATAAATTTATTTTTTTATTACCAACGGATTTACCGACGGAAAAAAAATTACCGACGAAAGATTCACCGACGGAACATTTCCGTCGGTGATTCCATCGGTAAATTAATTACCGACGGAATATGTGTCTTACACCGACGGAAAAATTCCGTCGGTAAAACTGTTAAATCTTGTAGTGAGAAGCTCGGTTGCCTGCTCACTAAATCTATTATTTAGCTCTTGAATTGTTGATCAATGGTAGCTGTAAATATATCAACTAAGTAGTAATGCTCAACTGTTACTGATTTTTTTTTATAAGATCATTTCATATTAGGAACTTCAATGTTTTGATGCTTAAAAAATTATGTCACTTCTTCTAAAAGAGTTTCCAACCATCATCTTTTAATTTTAGATCAATATTTTTATGATAGACATCAAATACATAACATTTAAAATATCTTGGGATTTTTGTTACAAGGCTTGACAAAGCATAGTAGTTATTCTCATAACATTCTTCATTACATGTAAGATGAATGCAAAATCAAATGACATTAGCAACTTAACTACAAAAACTGCATCACCACGTTGAGAGTAAATAGATCCATCTGAAGTATTTTTCTCAAGAACTAAGGAAGTTGCCCCATATATTTTTATCATACTAGAAATTGATTTGAAGTGTGAACTCCATCTAATATCTCTAGGTCGTTGTAAACCACCTACTTGATTAACTTCTTTACCCATTTCAATCTCACCAATAACAATTAAATGTTTAATTTGAGTTACTTGAAAAGCCTGCAATTCATCATTACACTCGCAAAAATCACAAATAATGTTGATAATAAAAATCAAATTAAAAAAAAAAGTGTGAAAATTGGATACTTTTTTAGCTTCAACAATTAGAGCCAATTATAATTAATAGGCTAAGCAATGTACGTAATATGCATACGAGCAATTTTTAATGAATAAAGCTTACAAGCCATTCCATTCTCCACATATATTATTAACACCGTCATACCTTTGACCTCTAATATTTTAAATATCAAGATTATGATGAGATAAAATAGAGGAAATCTCTTTCTCAAAAGTTAAAGCAGTTGTATCTTTAACATGCACTATATCAAAAAACAAAATTCTCGTATAAATTCATATCTATCAATAAACCTAATAATAAGGATCATTTTCTCTTATTTGGATTCATCTCGAGCTTCATCAATAATCAAACAAAATTTTTCATCACCCATCTCATGACGAATTAAAGACTGAACATTTTAGCATGCATATGTAAATTTCCTTTTAAATTTGATCTGATGTGTATTTATCATTTTGTGGAGTATTTTCCAAAATAAAAGCACCTACTTGTTCATTGTATTATGATAAGAGTTTCATCATTTCAAGAAAATCACCTTAATTTTTTTTCTGGTCATTCATCATGTCCTAAATGCAAATGCTTGAAATGTGAGCCAACAAATAATATCTATAAAAGCTTTAATACATAATCAATTATTTTTACTTTCTTGAGAAGTTTGCCTCTCAACCACCTTCTCAATATAATATAACTGATTTTTTAAATTCTCCAAGCATCTGACAACAAATATATAAGCTAAATTTGGACCTTTTTTTCTATATGAGTAAAAAAGGCACATTGTTCCCTATCATTAACTTTCTTCCAACAATTGAATCTTTTAACAGTAAATGTGTCTGATCATGGCTTTTTGGTTGGTTTACTTGCAAATAAATAGCAGGGAATTCAAAATGCAATATTTTTCTCTGAATATTCAAGCCATGAAAAGCTTTTGAACCAATGGGACCGAAATCGACGAGGATGCTTTTTACTAGTCAGCGAATATTCAGACATCAAAGGTTAATATGATCCTAAATTAATGTATGCCCTTTGAATTTCATTTGATTAACTGGGTATTTCTAAATTTGAGATCAATTACCTAGATCTCGAATTAAATAAGCAATGCCAATATTTTTCTGTTTAGTTCTTATAATTCTAGTAGGAGACTACTTAATAATCAATGCAGGTTCTTTACAAATTAAATTAGGTTGGAGTTGAGCAACCATTACTTCAACATTACATATTGAAGTTAGTTCACTAGGATGTAAATTATCAATATTTTTCTTTTTTTCTAAAAAAAAAAAGAATCAATTCTTATTGTCTTGTTCATGGTTCAACCTGGAATCAAAAGAGATGAAATAGACAAACCTTAATTAGGAGAATTCAAGACTCAAAATTAGGAACAACAATAAAGATCAAGACTATAAATTTATAAAATAGGTATCCTTAAATCCACTCAAATTCACAAAAGCTCAATCAAAATTAAAAATTAATAAAAACCCACTTAAGTGTAAAAACAAAATAGAATGCCAATAAAATAACACAAAAGCAAGAAGGGATAGTGAAAACAAAAATAAAAAAAGGTTTTTGATTTTGGGTTACCTTGTTTTGATGGAAGATAGGGAGACACGGTTTTTTTTTATGAAATGTGTAAAGAGAAAGAGTAGGATAGCTAGGTCTTTTATTTTTTTTATCAATTTTTTTGACTAACACATATTTTTAACCTAGGTTTAAAAAAAAAAAAAAAAACCTTCAGCTTTGCAGGCCCCCCTCCCCTAGTTCCTGCCCGCAATGTCAGATCCTGCTCATTCAATATGTTTAAACTTTAAACCAAAGGGAAGTTGGGCGTGTGAGCGTGGGGCATTGGGTTCTTAAACACCCCCGGGATTTAAGGGTAAGAAAGAGAGCAATTCCCAATGGAAGTGACAGCTGCCTCGTGGCCGACAGCTATAAGGCGACCTTAAAAACTCCTATACAAACTTTAGAGGACTATGGACTTGAATTTGACTAGGAATCGCACGTGATCTTCTTCCGTTCCTCACTCCATACAATAATAGCCATCTACTTGCTACAATTTCAAGTTGCAGTCTAATAAGCACCTCATAATCACTAAGATCTATGTAGAGAGAGAGAGGGAGAGAGAGAGCCCCCCTTGATTACCATGATAAGCAAAGACAACCTAGATACTGGCAGCTAGGTTGGCGTTCAAGAGAAGTGAGTGAGTGAATGATTGATGGCCTCGTTGTCTTACATGAACCAGTGGTCAGTTGGTATAAGTTCCGAAGACATCTATATGTTGAGGTACGTACGTACGTACGTAGATTTGGTTTGGTTTGGATCATACTCCATGTTCAAGATTTTCATTGATGAACATAAAGAGAGGGGGAAAAAATAATTTAAAGAAAAGAAGCAAAGAAGAGAAGAGTGCTTTTTCAACCAAAATTGCGGAACCCAATCAATGGAAAAGATCGATGTTCTTTTTTAAAAAAGCAAATTTGAAGGTTTTTGGAGAATTAATTATTATGGGGAAAAGAAAGAGAACCACTCAAAGGCTTTCCAATTGCCAAAATTTCGGACCATAATTAATCACATGGTAGGAGTTGATTCGGTAACAATATCTTTAACCGGAAAAAATGATTTCTTTGAGATTAATCCAGAATGCAGTAATAGTTGAGGAATGAGGAGCATAATATTTCTCTTTTGTATTTAGTTGTATATTAACCAATGTTATTAAATATTTTCTAGCATGAAGGGTCAATCCGAGACTTAATCGGCCCATATCCTAGACAAGGTCGTGTGTTAAAAAAAGCCTTTATTAAAATTAACCTCGTTTGACCTGGTTGACTCGGTTAATCAACTAGTGACAAGGTCAACTAGGTCAAAAACTACTTAAAAACTTGATTGATTTTTTCTTAACTTTTTAAACAACATTATTTTGATTTTTTTTTATTTAAAAAAAAACAATGATTAACCCAGGTTAAATTATTGTTCTAGAATTAAGGCAACTAAAGGGTGAATTAAATGTATCACTAATATAAACAAATAATGCAAATTAATTCAAATAAACACAATAATCAATAATATATTTAAAGTGCTTAAAGTAAAGAGATAAGACAGAATTTGGAAAGTTGTTTTTAATGTGGTTTGACAAGCCTACATCTATATCTCAAGTATCAAATCGTACGTATTGTATTCTTTAACTTATCCAAGCTTTAAAATACAATGACTACTTGATGAATTCACACCACTTGAAAATATTCTCTCTTCAAGATTTTCTTCCACTTGAAGATATCCAATCTTCAAAATTTTTCTCTTGGTGAAAATACCTTACAAAAACCAAGATTTTTTCTCTAACTCTCAAAGGTTTACAAGTATGATTTTTTATTATCATAATTTACTCTTTCAATAGAGTGAATATTACAATTGAAACTTTTAATATCTCAATATATCACATTATAACACTTATATGATTAGAAAATATTTAAGTGTAGTGAGAATGAGAATGTATACTCTTGTGCTAGATTATAAAGGTTTGACTGCACAAATCTTAGTATAATCAATAAATGATATTTGTGTATGTGTGTGTGTGTGTTTATAGCAAAAACTAGTCGTTTATAGCTATTACAACTTTACTGACGGCTGAAATGGTCGACCGGTTCAAATTGGTTAAGCCAATTGGTTGACTAGTTCTTACAAAATTCCTAGGTGTTCAACGTTGATGAATAAGCAATCGACCACTTCAATTGGTTATACCAAACGATTGACCGTTTCATGCAGAATTCCAGTTTTGACATATTAACCTAGGTGAATTCTAAGAACCTTCTATATTAGTTTATTTATTAATCCTTTTAAATGTATGTATAGTTAAGTGTGTGCATTCATTTTATTTGTGTTATCAAGATGTGATATAAAGACTTACAATATAGTACTAAAATTAATATTTAAACTAAGTCTTTACTTTGCTTCTTCTTGGATTCCTTTATTGATTTATTTGTGAAATCCTTCATGCTTGTTGATATAATTTTTACATAAAACCTGTTTAAAACTTATTCTCAACCAATCATATTATTAGTCTGAATTTCATATCATCATTATCATCAAAATATATAAAAATATAAATGTGTGACCTAAAGGTCAACATAAGCCACTTGACTTGTGACCTGGGCTTTACGTTGGATCAAATCCAGGTCGAGTATAATAACTATAATTAAAAGAAACCTAAGAGCATCTCCAATGAGAAATGCTATATTGAAGAGCCAAATGAAGAAAATGGCTTTTTGAATAGTGTAAATATAGCTTTTTGAATTATGTGCATTCCAATGGTAAAAAGCTAATTAGAAAAGCCATTTATATTTTAATATATTTCATGTTAAATTAATTTTAATATAATTATATAACTAATTTAGATATTTTAGATATAATATAATTATGATGTTATTAATTATATAATTAATATGAGTAATTTATAAAAGTAATATAAAATTAATGAGCTTGGAAAATTTGAATCCATCTACATTAAAAAAAAAAACTCAAGTTAAAACCTTATAAGAGAGTGTAAAAGAAGCTCACATTCAATGTCTAGCAATTTTGTAGTTTTCATACATGCGAATTAATAATAAGCATTGCCTCCTACTTGTTCTAACATAACAATTTGACTATTTTTTGGAATTAAAAGAGAATCGATATACTAGTTTAATTACATTTTCAAGAAGACAAAATATAATTGACCTCAAATTAAAACAGACAATCAAAAATAAATTTTAAATATGTAACTCTATCTTTTTATCAATATCAACTACCATTATTAATTCCTCTCAATTTTATCAAAGATAACAACATAAATAAAAATTGTCTTCCTTAACCCATATTAAAAACATAAAATAATAAAGAAATAAAACTCATCACAAATATTAAATTAACAACAAAAGGTCTAAAAAATCAAGAGATATAAAAAAGAAAATAGAAAAAGATTTTAAACAAGCATACCTTTTAATTTCAGCTAATTAAGCTAATTAACACAACCGATGTTAATAATTAACCGGAGAATAATTGATTCTTGTTTTTTTAAATTTGAGAGAAGGGTGAAACACAATACAAAAATTTAAAACTACAAGTTTTTTCTTCATGTATTTATAGAAAATTTCTTCTATATTAAAAAAAAAAGTTGTTGGCCAACGGCTATAAAAATAGTCGTTGGCCAACAGCTATCATTTTGGCCAATTGTACAGTTAAATGTAGAAATGGCTGTTAAGGAAACAAATAGCCATTTTGGCTATTTGTTTAGCTCCTCCGTTGGAATGCAAACAGTGAAGAAATAAAAGGCAAAGGACGTTTGGCTTCTCATTTAGCTGCTCGGTTGGAGCTGCTCTAACAAGTTGTTTAGAGTCAATTCTCTATTGTAGTTGAATTCAATTATAATATTCAATATGAATTCATTTTGTTAAAATCTCTAAATTAAATTCAATTCAGAGGGCTTAAAACATGCCGTAAAAAAGCTTTTGATTTCATTATAGCTCTAGAGACAAAATCATTATAGATTGTAATTGTGTTTTGCTTTTTTTTTTTGTGTTAGCCAGGAATTGGACTTGATAATTTAAATCATTTTTTGCTCCAATTACTTAACTTTTTATTCATTTCATATTGTGTTGGTTATTAATCGGACTTGATAATTTATTTCAATTTACTTTTTATAAGGTTATCACAATGTTAAAAAAAGCTAAAGCTTGATTTTGTAAAAAAAAAAAAATCGATTTATCGCTTGTGGAAAATTGAAAATGTGGTTCGGGACTCGATCAACCTGCTTCCTAGACCGAGTTGTGTGTTTATAAAAAGTCAATACGAGGTTAACCTGGTTTGACCTGATCAACTCGGTGGGTTAACCAATGACAAGGTTAGCCAAGTCAAAACCCACTAAAAATTGGTTGACTTTTTAATTTTTTTTAAATGATGGTTTTTTTTTATTTATTGACTTGGGTTAAGCCTCTCGACCCGTGACCATAGCCTTGAATTGGATTGAACCCAAGTCGAGTATAATAACTATAATTATAAGAAACCTAAAATAGCTCTTGATTCCATTATAACCCTAAAGACAAAAACATTGTGGAATGTAATAGTGTTTTGCTTTTTTTTTTTTGTACTTGAATTATTTTTTACTCTAATTACTTAACATTTTTTTTTGTCATTTCAAATTGTGTTGGCTAGGAATTGGGCTTGATAAGTTGTTTCAATTTGGTTTCTATTGGGTTATCACGATGTCCAAAAAAATCCTGACAGAATTTATGCTTGATTTTGTGAAAAAAAAATCGGTTTCATTGCTTGTGAAAAATAAAAAAATGTGGGGATCAAATTTGATAATGAGGCAAAAAAACACAGGCTTTTTGTAAGTTGTTCATTAAGCTCAATAAATGCCCTTTTCTAAGATTTTTGCCTTAAAAAATCTTCATTTTCATTTTTTTTTCCTTTTAGTTTGTAACTTTTATGTATTGGTTTGAATTTTATTTAGTTCACATTTCAATACTTGAATTTGAGAGAGTAAAAAGTCCCTAGAAAATGGTAGTGAAGAGAGAAAACAATGAGTTGGTCGAATTTCATTAATGAAAAAGCCAAAATTGGTGTTAGTATGTTCCTCTTGACAAAAAAAGTGTCATTTACATGTTTTTGAAATTTCATATTATAAAAAAATAGACCAAGGTTAAAAAAAAAAGTTTTTTTATTTAATTTTGTGTTTTTGAATCGATTTAAAGTTGTCTTGATTGAGAAATTGGTCTATTAAGGGTTTTCAATGTGTTTATTAGTTATTTTTAAGAGAAAAGAGGTTAAAAAACCCCAATCCAGTTTTATGACCACCAAATTTGAGCAATAAAGAAATGTGTCATCTACCACAACAAAGAACATGTTATTTACTTCATATTTGTTTTAACTTAATGAAAGGGCAAATGACATGTCATTGAACTTGAGCAAAGAAGAAGAAGAATGCGTGCAAGCCTGGACTTGCAGCCTCGTGCGTGCTGGGCCTTCTTTATGTTATACAAGACGGGAGAGCTCAATTTCTTTGTTCTAAGCACCTACCTCTTTTATATGTGTTTTTTCAAAGAATTAATTGTTTGGATTTTTATTGAAAGGGACTATAAAAGAAGATATGATGTTTACATCACTATTCAATTTTATCGTGGTTCTTAAATAATGTTATAAGTTATTATATAAATGTTAACAACTTTGCAAAACCAAAAAATAAGACATTGGTCATGAATATCCAATGAAATTTCAGTTCTTTAATTTTTTTATGGATATTTACATGATTTTCTCACATTTATCTTTTTTTTCCTTCAATCATATACATATATTGAGTCATTATCTTAATATTTTTTTTTGAACGATTTTATGAGATAATGAAAGGTTTGTATTTAAAAAGCATACAATTAAAAAAATGCTTTTATTAAAACAATAAAAAAAAGCATTAATAAGAAAATGAAATTTGATTGATGAAATACACTTCTCCTTTATAATCTTTTTTGTTATCTTTCATGAAGATTTATATTTTTATAATTGTTTAATTAAACAAAAGATTAATTCCAATAAGCAAGGTTATTAAACTCAGTCAAGGCCATGACTTAGATTGTGGGTTGGGCGGGTTTACCCGGTTTGACTTGAGTCAATCTAGAACGTTGTTGTTTTAATAATTTTTTTTTATAAAAAACATTAGATTTATGTCTTTTGTGTTTATTTTCTAAAGTCAAATCAGGTTTGGACCAGGTCGACGAGTCACAAGTAGGTCAACTCTTACCTAGATTGTTTTGAAATTTGACTTAGTAAGAGACCAAGTCAATGAGTAATCTTGTTAACATGTTGAGCTCAGGTGGATTTAATAGCATTGTCAAAAATTTGCTCAATGCAGCATGCGAGGAACATATTAGTTACTTTTATACTACTAAAAGACTTGGATATAATTATGGAGCTTTAATGTTTATATGAACAATGAAGCTCTTTTTTTCCCTCCAATTTAGCCACCTTTATTTTTTTCCATTTCTTTTTTTTATAATTTTATTATTTTCTTTTCTCTATTTCATCCTCATGTTTTTTTAACGAATGATCAAGTTGCTTTTGGGCCGGTCAAGTTGACTAGATTGCATTGAAACAACTACCAAGTGATTTAATATTAAACTTGGGTTAAACAAGGAATTGGGTTGAGAAGTATTTTTTGTCAATTTCATCTTTTTTTTTCCTCTCAAATTCATCCTTAGACCTTTTATACCGAGCATCCAGGTTGCCTTTGGGATGACTAAGTCAACCGGGTTACGTTAGTGCAATCCCCACACGATTTAATTTTTAACCTAGACTAAGAAGAAAGTTGGGTCGGGAGGTTTTTTGTGTCAATTTCATCATTTTTTTCTCAACTTCATCCTTAGATTTTTTTTTTTACCAGACATCAATCAAAATGATTTTGAAAATGCTAAGTTGATTAGGTTATGTTGAGACAACTCTTATACGATTTAATTTTAAATTCAAACTAGTTAAGGAGTTGGATAAGAGGATTTTAAGATTGGCTCAGTGAGATGAGTTTAATAAAAATATCAAATAGTTCTTTATAGTTTAGACATTTTTTATTATGTTTCAAAAAAAATTAATCTGACTAGTACTAACTATTTTTGTAGGCAAATCAGCCAAGTATTATGCCAAGTGATTGTGCTGCAATTCAAAAAGGTTAATAAACAAAATTCTTATCACCATTTTGTTGTTGAAAACTCAACGGTTTTAAAAACTAAAAAAATATAAATATAGTAATTAGAGTATAACTAAATATGAACATGTATTAAAATCAATTCCTCGAAATGGAATTTCATGTTTAATCAAACTGTATCATAATCCATACATGAAAAAGATGGGTAAGTTATTGCTACTATTTTATGTTTTTCTATAAAAATCATTGGCCTATTTGGTTGTATACAAATTAAGATCATAAAATTATGATTGTAAGAACTAAAAATAAAAATAAGCATATTATCTAACATACTAAATAAAATTGGCTTTCTTATATGAATAATAAAACACCTAGTCTTTTTTTAAAAAAACTTTTTTTTTTCTTTCAATTGAATCCTTCTATAGCCTAGTTATATGAAATTAGGCTTGAAATTGTGGTAAGTATACCAAATTAAAAAAATATATAGGAAAAAAAAATATAAGACTTACATATAAAACATAAAGAAAAGACATGGCCAATTTCAAGTTCGTGAAAATTTTCATTTTAGTCCTAAAGTTTATTTTGTTTATTTTTACTTCCTGGGTTAGAGAGAAGAAAGAGAAACTCACAGGAAAATAGTATAAGAGAGAGAAAGTTGATGTTTGTCAGAATTCCAACAAACAAAATGGCAAAGCTTAGTGTTAAAGAGTTTCATTCAACAAAAAGAGTTTAATAGTTATGGTTTTCCACCTTCAGACTTGAGAGAAAAAAAATTTATTTGATTTTATATTTTTAAACCAATTTATGGGTGTTCGTAGTTGAGATATTGATTTATTTAGATTTCTAAAGTGTTTTTTTATTTGTTTTTATATCATAATAGGTTAAAAATGGAATTTTAAACCAAAAAACATCTTTCACTTAGACACAAGGATTCTTAGATATCAACTACATGCCCTCTTATCTCTATATAGCTACCACCTTCTCTTTTATTAGGGAGTGGCTAAGGTATTTATTGAATCTATTTCTTTTCTCCCCTTTGTTGAATCTGTCTCGCTAGTCTTCCTAGTTACATGAAAAACAATAAAAGATAGAAAAAGGGAAAGCTACTAACACTCTATCTAAAAGGGAATAATGGTAAAATAAAAAGTCTTGGAGTTGAGGACATGAGTTCTTCTTACCATGCATCCTTCACCTATAGGGTTTCATTTCCTAGGTAAGTGAGAGATTCCACAGAAAAAGAAGCAATGATACCTCTCTATAAGCTTGTTATCTTTTCTATTCTCTTGACTCAATCAAAAAGCTGCTTCACAGTCATACTACTACTACTCTTTCTACCTTTTCCAAGAACTTCCATAACATAATAAGGAGACAATTTAGATATATAAGAATGAAAGGATACAACCCTTTTTCTCATATAGCTTCCAGTACTTTACCAGCGGGATGGCAATCAAACTTTTACTAAAGAATCCTTCTTTCTAAGACTAGGCTATCCAGTCAGATCCATACACTTAGCCCTAGAGACTGTCTTATCTAATTTAATAGGCTAATCAGGCTAGTTAAACATACTTTTCTAGCCAAGCAAGTTCTATGATCAAAGGTTAACTTTCATTGCCCCTTTCTGAGTTAGATTATACTTATCCATCTACCTAACTGAGCAAGATAAGCTTGTCCATTCTAATGCAAAGAGCAAGGAACTAGTAGGAGCTAGTGGTAAGAGAGAATGTGCTAGATCTTTAGTGCTATATTTGTAGTTACCTCTTTTCCTCTATATCTTGTAGGTGAGAGAGACCTTTGGACTCACTTTTTCTAAACTATTAGAATAACATCCTTGTTCAAGGGATAGGGTAAGGGATCTCGAGCTCAATTTTCCAGCCACCTCAAGTGGTCAAAATCTAGGTTGGTAGACAAAGTGTCATCTTCCTTAATTTCTTTTTTTGAAAATAAAAATGGGTCGGCCACCTTTTATTGCAAAAACAAATATACAAGCCTAGACGTGTGGGCATCGGTTTACAGGCCCAAGTGTGTCTGGGCTTGGGTAGTTGGCTGTGAGCGTAGGTCTATCTCCTCTTTAACTTTGCAAAATTTTTAATTAATATCCTTCCTCTTTTGCATTTTTTTAGTTTACATTAATGTTTTATTTATTTTTAAATTAATACCCTCTCTATGATTAGTTTGAATTTTTTTTGTTTACTTTTTTAAATGATATTTTTTTTTATTTTTTTTTAAACTACTAGAAAATTAGAATGAAGTAACAAAAAATAAAATAAAAATAATATTTCATCTTGTTTTACCAATGGAAAATATAGCATAAATTTTCAGTTAGTCATTTTATATGGAAAATGATGATGGAAATTGTTTTTTTTTTTTACAGAATTCTTAAATGTATTTACAATTTGTCAAATCACCAAAGGAAACTCCATCATCGATTTTAAAAGAAAAATATGACTGTGGTCGCATCTCGGTAGACGTCGCGGCGGGGGCCAAAAGATATATAGTGGAAAATTTGGGAGTCGCCAAATTAGAGAAAGCTAGGGATACTAAAAATTAGCTTTGATTCTAAAGATTCAGGCAAAAGGTTAGTTATGCTTAAGAAAAAAAAGATGTCACTCTCACAACATCCTTTCTTATGAAAGGTTATCTCTACTATGTGTTTTCTCTCAAATTTATCTTTTTGATTGCCATCAATTATCCTAATTGTCCCTTTTTAGTTTTTTTTTAAAAAAACAAATCATCTTGTTAGAAAAAAAAAAGAGGGTTTGACATCGGTCCCCAAAATGGGAGATACTTTGATGTGATTATTAAAATTTAGTATTAATCCTAAAAAAAATTCTTTCATAAATTTTTTTGATATCGAACCTAAAAGAAGAGACCTCTAAAAAAAGGTGAATTAAAATTCTAGTTTCTCGTTTTTAGATTAATATCTCGGACTCCTGAATTTGAATATGTAATTTTACCATGCTATTAGCAGTGAAAGAGTAACGATAGAATTGCATTTTTTTCATTTCATTATGTAAGAAAAAATTTCTATCTTCTCCTAGCAAATATTTTGATTCTTGGCATCTTTGATTACTAATTGATCTTGAAACATGCACCATAAAAAGGCTTTTTCCTTCATGAATCCAAACCTTCAAAAACAAGGAAAAAGACAACAATTCTCCTTTAATCTTATACACACAACAAAGCAAAACAATTATACACTATGTCAAGCTCACTCAAGAAACAAAAAAGGAGGATTTGACGTAGGTCCTTTTTTTTTTCCATCTCTCTTGCTTGGTTTGCACTTGACTCTTCAACTCATTAAAGTTTTACCCATGTGATGACCATGTTTGGTTGCCACTATGTCAAGCAACCTAAACCTTATGCCATAAATTTTGCTCTCTTGTCAAATAGGGCCCCTTAACTGTGGAATTTATGTGTCATCTCACGCTCATCATTTTCCTTGATGGAGAATAAATGCTCCATTTTCTTTCTTTTTTTAAAAGAGTTCAACCAATACCTCATAACCAAGGACTATTTTGAGCCACATTGCTATGAATTGATTCTGTTGCATATTATTTTCATAATTCCCCCTATTTGATTTGGCCATAAACAACATTTCCTGTAGTTGAGGTGGCTTATATCCATCATCATCATTCAGCCTTTTAGACACTCATGCCACCTTCATCAGTTGTTTTCCTAGTGGACCGCATGAGGTTCTTATACATCAACATCATCTTTGCCAAGAATTTTACAAATTCAGTCAGGGACCATCATTTTTTGTAAATAATTTTTCTTGTCTTGGGAACAAACCACGTATTTTAAAATGATATTCTTTCAAATCTAATTATTGATAAGGAATCATCGAGATGTAAAAGCATTTGGATTTAAGATTAAATTTTCTTGGTTGACAACCCAAAACATATCATTCAATGATAGGATTCACTTTGGATGTTTTTATTGGTATATGAGCCAAGTGTTTAATGATAAATTTTAATAATTTTTCTATTTTATTTATCTAATCATGGATAGAATAAAATGTTGATATGCTTTCATAAAAACATCTCAGGATTTCAAAGGAATAATAAGATATATGAAAAGATACTTTATTGAAAATGCAATAAAGTTTCCAAAACAAGAAAAACACATTGCAGAAAAATGTCATCTCGAAGATCTTATTCATAAAATTCAAATGACAAAGCGATGTTGCAACATCAGCATTATCTTCACATCAGGTATCCCAACTCAAACATCTGAGGCTTTTAAATTTGACTCAATTACACCTTAGGATTGGTGTTAGACGTAATACAATCCCATAGAGGAGCTTGTTCTTGAAGGTATGATAATTTCCAATGTTTTGTCCAATTGTGCTTCTTTCTCGGTGATAAAGCTGGTTTGGAATGAGAAAAATCTATGAAGTATACCCTTTTCTAATCACAGCACATCTACGCTTCCAGTCTTGATGTTGAAAAATGTCATGATAGGGAAATATTCTCCCATTATCACAGTGTTAGCATCACAGAAAGCAAAGGGGCTTATGTGAGATTATGTTCTTATTAAAACCTCTATATTAATTGAATGCATCATAGGGTGAGTTCCAATCTAAGTGGGAGTCCAAATGATTATTAGTGTATATAAGTCACGCTCGCCCCATCAAATCTCCCTATCTAATCTTAAAAGGGATAAGCTCGGTCCAGAGTTTTTATTGGCTTTTCATGAAGTGTGTGAATAATAACATGTATGTGAACGCAATATTTAAATAACATGAATAAAATAAACAATGATAGAAATAAATAGCAATAAATAAAAATATTTACATAGAAATAATCAGGAAAATAACATAGAAATCAAAATCCTTTCTTATACACCTATGGATGGATGGCGGATTTTTGAAATTATCAAATTATAATGTAAAATTTTTCCTTGTGATGAGTTTTGTCATCGGAAAATTATGAGGTGAGATTTCATGTTGAGTTTTAATCTTTTGTTTTTTTGTACCCCGTGCGTGAGCCTTAATCTTTCTAAATTTTTTTTCCAGTAATAATGGATATGTTGTTTTTGCATTCCATTCTCACCTAGATCGATTGATTGCTTGCCCATTATGGTTGCAATATAATTAATGATAGTGTTAAATATCTTTCTTTGTGTCGTCGTGTTCATTAAGTGGACTCTTGGTCTGCCATGTCTCGTGTCTCATTTAATACTTAACGGTACCCAAAATTTAAAATCATTAAATGAACTTATTTTCTTAGGGGATTGATGAATTCATTTTTTTATTCTTTAATTGTTATAATTGGTATATGATCACATCTCTTTCACATAGACTATTAATTGTATAATAAAATACATTTAATTTTTTTATATAAATTATTAAAAATTCATAACCATTGTCTCTCATTAAATGTTCCAAACATTATATTATAAAATCTTCAAAGATTAATATACAAACTACAGGTGATCCATAAAAGATCATGCATGCTTTTTTACATCAATTAGCTCTACATCATTATGGGTATTAAACCAACCTAATGTGTTGTTCTAAATTGCGAATGATAATGTTAACAAAGGTGAAGTAATTATTCGAAGTTGCACATTAAAGTTTTGGCAAAATTAAAATCACTGTTATGAGTTTAGATAAGCCTTCATATGTATAGACATGATGACTAGTAGTACTATAAGATGTATATTTGTTATGTCCCGCACGTGAAGGCTACGCACCTTCTTCCCCACACTTTTTTGTTTTGACAAATTCTTGGCAATACTTTATTTTGTTTAGAAACTCAATACTAAGATTTTTAATATTTTATATGAAAAAATTAAGAAAACATCCATGTAAATATAGGCTATACATATTGTAAATAATGAAGTTTAAAAGAATATTTTAAAAAAAAATTTATCTCACATTAAAAAGATATTATGTTAAGCTTTTAAGTTGAAGTATTTAAATCAAAAAAGTTTTTTATCCCACATTGAAAAAACATAACTTTTTTTTTTGGAAACATAAAGTATATATACTAATGGGTTTCAAACCCACATTGAAAAAAGTTAGTTTTTTTTTCTTGAGAACATAGAGTATATATACTAATGGGTTTCAAACCCAAATTGAAAAAAGATAGTTTTTTTTTCTTGAGAACATAGAGTATATATACTAATGGGTTTCAAATCCTACATTGAAAAAAGATAACTTTTTTCTTTGGAACATATAGTATATATACTAATGGGTTTCAAATCCCATATTAAAAAGATATTATGTTATCCTTTTAAGTTGAAGTATTTAAACAAAAAATGTTTTTATCCCACATTGAAAAAACACAGTTTTTTTCTTGGAAACATAGAGTATATATACTGATGGGTTTCAAATCTCACATTTTAAAAAAAAATTAGGTCTCGCCCGGGTCACGGGTTGACCGGGTTTGGCCGGGTCATTACACCGGCCGGTCTTTTGACAAACCCGGACTGGTCCAGCCCCCGTGTCAACCCACTAGGTTGGTCTGGATTTAATAACTATGATATAGACCCTTGAGTCTGCATTGAGGTTACGTTGATCCAAGTATTGGATTTGACATTTTTTATTCCTCTTTTAAAATCCTTTGGAAGTTAAACGGCAAAGAAAATCTTGTTTCTTCTCTTCCCTCTTTCTTTTGTAGGTCCTTTTGATGGACAACGAGACAACTGTGAGAAACACAAAATCACAAACACGCATCTCCACTCTTTGCTTATAAAGTACCCTACACGAGCCTCCAACTTTTTTAATCTACAATTATTATTTTTGGTATAAAATTACTCTTTGATTCAGGTGTGTTTTGATTTTAGATTGGAGGAAGGTATCATTTTTTATATTGTTATTTTGTAACATGCTTTCATTATTGTGCTGTATTTTTAAATATGTAAAGTAGTATGAGTTGTATTAAATATGATAAGTCTCTTACCATTACTAATTTGAAATTAATCATTAACAAGATAAGGTTCCATATTTGTTTTACTTGCAATGTTTGGAGTAATATATTGATTTGCACTTGTGTCAGGAAACCAAGTGACAGTTTGCTGTCGAAGCGTCATTGAAAAAGAAGTTGGCCGAGGCTTGATTTCCATTGGTTACTAGCTATGAACATTGCTACATTAAGTGACCAAAAATGTTACATAACTGACATCAGACCTGTAGTGTATGAGACCACTGATTGGGTGAAGATGTTCGGTTAGACTATTATTGCCAATTGCCCCCATAGCCACAGTTCTGCTGCCAAAAACCACCATTGTTGCCACGGTAATTCTGACCACTAGACTAGTTGAAAGAGGTCCGAGTATTCCTCAAGTCACCACGTCTTCTTCTGCCTCGATTATGAGAGGAATCATTGTTATTAAAAACATAAAAACCACGTTGAGCAACAAAAGTAAATGGAGGCTGCGTAGGGGTAGGCGACAATTATGCAATAGTAGGAATGGATTGAAGAGAGTTCATGTGTAAGAACTCATGGGTAAACAAGTGACTATGCAACTTAGAATAGGGAAAAGGCTTAGTCTTGGTCAATAGACTTGTAATCAAATCACAGAATTCACTGTGAAGGCCTAAAAAAACATATAAATTGAATTACAGAGTTGGATGGTGAAGCAAGGGGTGTTCTAATGTGCTCCAAACATTAACAGAAGTCAGACAATCAACCACAAGATGGAGAACATCCATGGAAAGAGATGAGAGGAGAGCACTGAGGATGAGTTGATCTTGTTGTTTCCATGTTAGAAAAGCTTAATTAATGCTAAAACCGAAGGTGGCAGAAGCATCACTCGATAGAACCTGGGAGAAGGACATGGAAACGAGCCATAAACAAACAAGAAAATACATTGACCAATCAGATATGGTTTCATCTGCATATGTCAATATAGATAGTTCGTGTTGGTAAGCTTGAGATTAATTAGTTGTTGTGTGTTAGAAAAGGGAATAATGGTTGCCAAGGAACTAACACATGTTGTTGTAGCAGATGCAGACATCTTTAATATTATAAAATCACATATTTAACAACAAAAATTGTAATACATTAAGGTCAATTTTTGTATAATAGTAGTTTTTGGTCATTTTTGGATCTCATCAATGAGATCCGAGTTTTATCAAATTCAATTAAGCATAACATAACAACATATTGATTTTGTTACGTATGACATGTTTTGTTTTACTGTGCAGCTTTTTCTATATATATATTAAAGAAATTAACCATAGCCAATCAAGCTATTTTGCTTTTTTTTAATTGAACCATTTAAGATAGAAAGAAGAAGGAGAAGAAGTTGATAGTTGGATAGATGAATTGTTGATTTTTTTTATTTAGCAATAAATTATGTACATTTGTTTTATAATAGAGGAAATCAAGTAAAATATTGTTACTAATAATTCTCTATTTTAATATGCATTAAAAACTCATGTGTATGAAAATATAAACTGGTTTAGATATGTTATATATGATGGTTTATATATGTTTGGTGAATAAAAGAATTATGTATAGATAGAGGTCCATATCAAAACCGTGCGATTTCAAAAAAATAAATCACCTGGATGGACTGATGGGCATTTCTTTATTTGATATTCTGTCGAGATTAAAATAATATAATATTACTCTAATATTTAATATTCCTCGAGAAATTCTTCAGAATCTATTAACTAGCAAGTATATAGGACCAGTAATAATTGGTCGCTGAAATTAAAACTATTAATTTTATGTAGTGTACTCTCTAAGCATTTCATGCAATTAACTATTGCAGGCTCGTGAACTATGCTAGTTTTAATTTGAGTAATCATAGTTTAATAGGATGGAAAGGCTCTTTCCTCTGAGACAGTAACAGATTTAAACGATGCTCTTCTCATGAAATGACCGCTAGCTACCGTGGGCTAGTTGATAGATTTAACTTTTTAATGGCTTTGTTTTTTCTGTGATTTTTTTCTTGAAACTCAAAAATATTATTAAATATATTTACTCTTTTAATATGATGCATAAATACTATTATAAATTTGTATTTAAATTTAATATATATATTTTTTTAAAATTATTATGTATTTGATAGAAAAATACTAATACAAATACGAATAATAAATTGTTAATGAAAATTCAATTCAATTCTTTATATATATTGATTTTTAACATAATTTCATCACATTTAAGATATTTTTAAATTTCAATCATATATAAAATATAAACATATTATTTTGATATATATTTTTAAAATTACTTTAATAATCATAAAATATTTATTTTTTAACAAAACAATAATTCCAGTTAAAAACTTTGTACGTACTAGTTAAGATCAATAAGAAATATATTAATAAAATAATTTATCTTAATTGAATTTAATGTATATATTCAGATTCAATAACGATATCAATAAGGAAAAATTTCCTAATACTTGGCTAAAGAATTTGCAATATGTTAAAGTTTAAGTGACTTGCTTACTTTTAACTTCATCGAAGTACGTTGGAAGAAACTTATTTTCAACATCGAAAATACTTTATCTATGTAACATTAATTAATTTTTTGGGAAAACAAATATTACTATAAATTAAGTACATTTGGTCTACATGTTCCAATAAAAAAGGGGAAGCATTTTAAGACTATAGAAGCTAGCAATGATTATTTAAGAGTATAAATAATTGTTTCTATATCATTATTAAATTGCGTCACCTCATATAATAAGCTCACATGGCATGTATAGAACTAATAAGTCAATTTTATTAAGTTTTTGTTTAATTTTGTCTGGTATTTTAAAATATATGGGTCTAACTTATATGTCAGATCTTAGGTGTTTAAAATTGATATTCAATCAAATTCAATGTACTTGGGTTTGACAATACACCAAACCTAAAATAACATGGGTCTGACACACATGTCAAACCCAGGAAAGAAATCATGTTTAAAGAGTGGAATTTTATATTCTTGATATATTATATATGTGGATAGTTTGGTCATTTTGCCATATTTGGAATTTTTTTGTTAATTTAAAATGTAATGGTAATTTTTTAAACTATAAAGTGTGATTACACCATGAACCAAATTATAGGATGATAAATGTGATTCTCTTTTAACTATTATTTGTTTAAAATATTTTTATTTAAGATTGCTAAGTAAAAAAAATAGAACAATTCACAATTCCTAATATACATGGTTGTGTAAGAAGAATTGATCATGATATGATATTTAGTTAATGGTCATTTTTAAGTCAAATTAAAATTGGGATCTACTTCTATTTGAATTTCAGACTTTGTTGGAAAATGCTCTTCTATATAACTTCTATAACATAGAATATTTACATGTCTAAAACCAATGATCGATGACTTAAAAATTAATATAAAAAAACCCTTAGTTAATAAAATTCTTAAACCTTGAAGTCAAATATCATATTGGAAGATTATAAGCATTTTTAGTAGCTCATGCAATGAAATCTTGGAAAGTAAAAATTAGACCCGTAAAGAACCAAAGCTCAGACCTGGGTTCAAGTTCAGGTTTTAGCTAATTATAAAAATAATTTTTTAATACATAAATTTATTTATTAACAGCCTATAATTATATATCTATCCAGATTCAATGAATCTTTCAGGATTAATATTGTCTAATAAGTTTTTTTATGGAAAATTTTTATTTTTCAAATTTAACATTGTCTTTAATTTTTTTCTTAAATATTATCTGGTCAATTTCATTGAATCTATCTATATTCAATGAATATGTCAAATATTATTTTTGGGTAGTTTTTATTTTTTAAAAATCTAAATAGGAAAATATTCAAATTTTAAGAATTAATTATAATTAATTTGAGTTAATTTTCCCCCTAGTTTATAAATAAGGGTGAAGTGCTTTTTTTATGATAAAAATCTTTATGTTCTATTTACCTTATGCCTTATTTGCTCTATTGATCTCTAGCGATTATATTATTGTAAAAAAAAAAGATTGAGAAAGTTTATAGTTCATAGAGCTAGATTGAAAGCACATTATTTCAAGGTATTGTTATGTGAATCCTACAAGGCTACTTACACTAAGATCATCTACCACCAATTGACAAGCAATTTAGTCTTAAGGAAATATTATACAATCCTTGATAATAATTTTCTTTCCTACCTTGTTTTGTTTAGAAATTCTAAAAGTAAATACATTATATATATTGTTCTATATTTTGTACTTTTTTTTTAATCTAATATATTTATATGTTACTCTCTTGATTATATGTTTATAATTCAACAAAAAATACTGGTTATGCTAATCAATCCTAAGAATCTTACAGCAAAATATTTTTCCTATTTATTTAGTTTAATTATATATTTACATGCGTAGACCTTTGTTAATTGAATAATTTAATATAACATTTGCTTTTATGTTTTATTTTATAAAATAATCATTTTTTTTTTGGTTATTGCGATAGAAAATTATGAACTCTACTCAAAAGAATGATGTTTTGGTAAGCTTTGCTTTAATAAGGAGGATCTCACCATCACCTTCTTATAAATACTTAACAAAGTACCATATAAGAAGTTGAAAAAAGATACCATATAAGTTATGAAAAGGCCAAACAAATTCACACCCAACATTGCGGTAACCCATTCTCTTTCCTGGAAGTGAAAGGATTTTTGTGTTTAGAGGGGAAAAAAGTTTGGAATTTATAAAAGGAGTCGCCACCTAATATTATAGTCACTACAAATCCTAACTAGTCTTTAAAGTTCTAAAGTATGGGATTAGTTATGCTATAAAGAAGATATTATCATCCTAAAACATCCTACCTAAAGTAAGTTGTATTGTTGTTTGTCTTATATTCCTTATGGTATGTTATGTCTAATCTATCACTGGTTTACCTCAATGGATGATAGTGGGTTTATTACAATAATTTAAACCCTAGGTAGATGTTTGAGCTCAAGCATATCCATTCTAAAGTGCAAGTCATCTTTGCCACTCCCAATTACTACCATTTATTTTGATAATAATTGGTGAATTGACATATCTACAATCCATTACTCTTAATCAAAATTTGTGACTATTAATAAATTATCAAGCAATGTCAATGAATAATTGAATGAGTCTATATTGGGTTTATTCAACCCATACCAAATCCTAAGAGGAGTTGTTGTTGAACACTTTGTTTATGTAATGGTGGTACATGGATAATAACTTATTAAATTTCATTTATCTTATAGTATCAAGGTTCACTTGTAATTTATTAAATGATATTTTAATGCTCGTTTTGTAAATATACAAGTAATGATCATTATGAGTAAATCTACTTAAGGTAGGATATAATTGCATGAATTTTGAGATTTACAAAGGAAATTAATACCCCTTATTGACACTTAGATGTCATCGATGAATATTAGACCTAAAGGTTTAAGATTTTGAAAGGACGATATATTTTGAAACTTGAAAACAAAAGGAACTTAAGTGTTACACCTCATTAACATTCAAAGTAATAGCTTGTTATAAGTTAATTTACCTCAAACACTATGAGTAAATAATAAAATATTTATTTTCAACGTGTTTTTAAAAAAGAAAAGGTTTTGAAATAGGTTATGGAATGTCAACCTATGAATGCCTTTTTAATATGGGATGAAACCCTTAATGGATTTTGTAACCAATATACAAAACTCATCGGATATGAATATGCATGCATGAATGTGAAAACATTTTCTTATGTTATTTGAGTCGAATAGAAATATGAATATGCTTCTCATACATAAAGGAAATGATATTATAACATTTTATATGATAATGACATGACCAAAAATACATAAAATAGAAGATACAACTTAAGGGATTCGACCGAAATATAAACACGAATACCTACCCATTGGTAAAAATCATTCCATCAAAAACCTCATTAATACACAAGAAAATCAACCATAAACCAAAATAATCATTCAAAAGATGTTTGAAGCTCAAAATAAACTTTCTTGGGTGGTTGAGGTGGATGGAAAAGGCTAAAATAGTGGTAGCATGTGCAAATCACGTGCTAGAGAGGGTTGTTATGGTTAGTGCATCATTTCATGCACCACCAGAATTTGATCGGCACTTGGATAACTCTGCTAAATATTCCATCTTGTGTTCTTTTAATTAGTGTTGGCGGTGATGTTCACTGCCACTAAAAGAGAGAGATTAAATGTGTTAAAGGCCTGGTGGTTTTTCTCTCTTTATTAGTTTATTTTCTAATTTTCAAATATGCTCACATAAGGGTCATTAAGCTACGAGGCTTATATGGTTGTTTAGTACTCATCAAAGGGATAAAATTGGCAATATTGATGTCTTTTTAAAGGTGAGAAATTTTGATGACCATTTTTCTCTCACCCTGATCTACCATAATGTAGGAGTTGTTGGCTTTAATTGATAGAAATGTTTTATAAAGAGCTCCAAAACAAAGAGAAAGGTAATAGTCAAATGATCTCTTTTATTTTCTTCTTTTCAACTTATTCTCTCTCCACCTTAGGGGGCTTGGGTTTCTCTTCTTTTTTGTCTTGCCTCCTTCGTCTCACATA
This sequence comes from Populus trichocarpa, assembly GCF_000002775.5. Lineage (NCBI taxonomy): Eukaryota > Viridiplantae > Streptophyta > Magnoliopsida > Malpighiales > Salicaceae > Populus > Populus trichocarpa. The sequence continues at coordinate 11,731,329 of NC_037285.2, read as the reverse complement.
TTATTATTTTTATTTGTATGGCCCCTAAACAACTCAATTTCACTATGGTCTTTTTTTTTTCACTTTAGCCCTTGTCCATTTCTCTCCCTACTTTGATTTTTTCATTTCTTTTTGTATTTTGACTTTTTTTTTTAAATAATGATAATATTAATTCAATAAGAGAAATAATCAAGAATTACAAAATGGATGTGTTAATGGCAGAAATGCTTTGAAAGCCTATTTTGGGTTTTTTTTTCTTTTTTCAATTTTTTAAAAGACGTTGAAAATTATGAAATGGGGGCAAATGCATTAGAAATATTTTTTTAATTTTTAATTTTTTCAAAAAGACACCAATAAGATAAAAAAAATAGTTGGAAATTACAAATACAAGTGTGTGAATGGCTGAAATACATCAAAAATATATTTCTTTGATTTGTTTTGTTTTATTTTGGAAAATATTTTGAAAAGGGGGTCAATATTTAGATTAAGAAACTTTTACAAATACTTCAAAGTTTGGAGGCATCTTTCAAAAGTGGAAATACCTGAAATAGTAGATTGTGTATTTATTGGATATGCATACAATAGTAATGCATATTAGTTTCTTATACATAAAGTATTAATGATATCATTCAAAAAAAAAATAATGGAGTCAAGAAATACAATATTTTTTACAAGATATTTTTCTTTATAAAGAGTCATAAGAAATTCACTCACTTAAAATGATAATGTCTTGCCCTAATGTTTCATATTAAAATGAAGTAGTTAATAGCAAAATTGAATCCATCATTCAAACCTATAGAAAGTAGTGGATCTTCCACATGGAATCAAATTGTTAGGTTATGAATGGATCTTCAATAGAAAGATACTAGCTTATAAAACCATTGAGAAATACAAAGGAAGACATTTTGTTAAAACTTTCAAATAACAATAAGGTGTGGACTATTTTGATACATATTCAAATGTGTCAAGAATAACAGTGGACATTAATAGCAACCGCGACTATTAAGAAGCTAGAAATACATCTTATGGATGTAAAAATAACTTTTTAAAACAGTAACCTTGATGGAGAGATCTACTTGGAACAACCCGATGAGTTTGTAAGCTTGTTTAGTCATTATATGGTTTGAAACAAACTCTTAAATAATGACATAAAAAGTTCAACGGGATATGTTGCCAAATGGGTTTAAATTAAAGAGGTAGACAAATGTATTTATATACGAAGCAAAAATAAAGGTTATATCATTGTTTGTCTTTATGTATTTGAATAAACATTTATAAGACATTTGATGGTTTGGTATTGTCCAAGTCTCATTATATTTAGAAAATTCTCAATAAAGTTTTTAAAAATGCCAATAACATTGTCAAAATACTAAAAGATAGAAGTGTACATCTATCCAAAGACAAAGGTGAAGGAATACTCCAATTAGAATATTCTTAAATTATAGAAAGCTTAATTTATATTATAAAGTGCATAAGACCAAACATCGTATACTTAGTTAGCAAACTAAATAAATTTACCGATAATCTAAGTTTGGATAATTGAAAAGTGATAAATAAGCTACTCGAATACTTAAGATATACCTAGAACTATAGGCTACTATATTAGGTACCCAATAGTACTTTAGGGATATAATGATGTGAATTGAATATATAACACTAAAGACTTAAAATCCGATATATATTTTAACATTTGGTGAAGCAAAAATATCTTAGAAGTCCTAAAAAAAAAATATATTACAAGATTTATGATGGAATTAAAATTCATTGTTTTAAAAAAAGTTAAAGAGGAAGCCAAATTACTCTTAAACTTATTAGAAAATATTTCATATTGTCCAAAGCTAATGGCAGTATTTTGTGTCTATTATGACAATCAATTAATAATTGAAAGGGTATAAAATGGCAAATGTAGTAGTAAATATAAACACATACATCAAAGATACAATATCATCAAACACTTGCTCTCGAATTGAATTATTTTCATTTACTATTTTAGATCAAATAAAAATATTATTGATCCACTTATTAGATTTTTAATGAGAAAGATTATGTATAGTTCATCTAGAAGAATGGACTTAAAACCTTTAAAAATAAAAGAGGGACAAGATGATAACTTTACATAGTTGATTAGAGATCTTAAGATATAAATTAAAAGAAGAAAAAAAAAAGTTTTGTGGCACTCTCAATAACATTAGAAAATAATGACTTCCTGTTTATTTTTATAATGGAGAAGTGCTAGCTACAACATGACTAAGTAAGTTGTGCTTTTAATTATTTGTATATCTCGGTTTACCTAGTGAAGCATACAAAATACTTTTAATAAGACATCATTTAAATGAGTGAAAAATATGATCATTTATTTGAGAATTTTGAAAGGTTAAAGCACTCATGAAATGGAGTTATTTAGGGTAAAAAAAAACACAAATATAAGAACTAAAGAAAATTTCAAAAAAAGAACTATATGGATACTATTTTCTTGGTTTAAATAAAAAGCTGAATAGTTTAAAATATCATATTCTCTAATTAGCCAAGTAAATCTGATACTATTTCATTAGAAAAGATTCAAAGCTAAAAACTACATATCCTAATATAGTGATTTATCAATTCACTTTCTTTATACGGATCATTGCATCTTCATATATGGTCGAATAATTTTCATTCATATTTGAAATTATTGAAAAAATTGGTTATAACATGGTTAATGGATTTTTTTAAAACCAAATTAAAAATGAGGTTCACTCACATTTGAAGTTAGGACTTTATTAAAAATATTCTCTAACATAAGTTTTATACATCAAATATATATTAACATTTCAAAATTTAATTATGGACGAATAAAAAATTAATTTAAAAAAACTTTTGATTGGCAAAATTCTCAAGACTAAAAGCCATATCCCACATTGTAAGGTTATAAACATTTTTAGTAGCTTATACATTGTTGTCTTAAAAAGTAAAAACTAGACGGGTACCAAAATCTTTGTAGGGTTTCGGCTTAGGTAATGTGGGATTTGTATAAAAACACACACGCTTTAGGCTCGGCTTGGAATTGGGTTAATTGTATAATAATTCTTGGGTTAGAAAATTATTTTTTACTTGTCTATGATTACTTACCTATCCAAATTTATTAAACCTGTCAAGATTATTGTTGTTTTTAATTTATTTATTTTCAAATGTTGTTGGATTAGTTTTATTTAATATGCCACGAATTTTTGGATAGTTTTTTTATTTTCAAATTTAAATAGAAAAATATGAAAGTATAACAAATTGATTCTAATTAATTTAAATTATTTATGCATATATCATGACCTCTTTTATAAATAGCAGTGGGGACTTCATCATTTTGACATGGAAATCTTTTTATTCTCTTTGTCTGTTGCCTTCTTTTATTCTTTTGCTCTCGAGCTTTATGTCCTGAGAGAATAATTTGATAAAGATTCTTAATTAGTTCGTAAGGCTTGATTAAAAGTGTATTATTTTAAAGTAGTATTGTTGGAATCTATAGGAATAGATGATACGATCCTTGATAACCAATTTTCTTTCTTGTTTTGACCTGAAATTCTGTAAGTATTTGTTTTTTATACATTGTTCTATATTTTATTTATTTATTTCTTGTTTGGTATATTTATATGTTATATGTTTATAATTATGAAAAAATGTCGACTATACTAAACAATTCTAACAGGTTAATTTATCATATCCAATGTAAACTAGCTCTTAAGAATACGAGCTTAAGAAGGAAAAAAGCCTAAACCTTTTAAAAAATTGAAAGAAATATTAAAACCAGCTTAATTACTTCACCAAAACATTATACATATTCCTGATTAAAAAAAAATAGACATGCCCATTAAATAAAAATCTTAATTATTAATCAAATAGTTTATTCTTTGTGAATCTCTTGAGATTGGATAATTGAGCACCCATTGGCATCCTTAATTTATTAGATTAAGTTTAATTGAGGTGTGAAGTTATATAAATCAAGATATCAAGGTCTTCATGCTAATTGATTGGACTTTCTCTATTAAGTATTTTGGGTATGGCAAATATATACGAAATAAGCTACTAATATTAGTTATTATGCTGTGGTTTTTCTTTTGAAAACATATTACTATGCCGTTTCATTAAAAATAAATAAATTCTACTATAGTATCTCTCATAAATGAACCATAATCTATTTGGAAATCATACTTCTCGAAACTAGAATTAAATTTATCCCTTGCACGCGCGTGCATACACACTCAAAGCTTCCAGGGCTGATAAAACACTCAATAAACAAATATTAAAAAAAAAAAAAAGCAAAATACATCCTAAACTCACTTATTACACCTTCATAGGCTTAAGCAGCTGATAAATGAGTTTGTTATTTAAATTATTATTCCAGATTCAAATAATAGAGGTTACCGGAAAAAAAACGTGTATGCATTCTAATTAATGGCTAATGAAAAACAGCTTAATCTGTTGTGCAAAGGGTAATATAAAAAAAAATATAAAAATTCTCAATTTATACCGACTCAAACATGATATATGTTTTCTGAAAAAAAAAAAAAATTTTGATATATGTGGTCGCTCTTGGGGGCATTGAGCCAGTCAAAGAAGTTGGCCGCTGAAAGGAGAAGTAAGAGGGCCGTCCAGGTCAGGCAAGAGTGGGACCCACGCGCCGCAGCAAGGTCTCCCACTTGCCCACTCCCTCTTATTTTTGTGCATATTTTCCTTTTAAAAACAAAGTTATTTGTCTGCTTCTCAACTTACCCACGCCCGGTCAACTTTGTGCGTTAACCATAGTTAATTAGCTTAGCTAGCTTCACCATCAAAGTCCAAACCCCCATGACCAACATGGCAACATCTGTCAGCTAACCCCACCCACACACTCTCCTCCATCTAGGGTTCGTTTGCTCAAATGTTTATATATCATATACAACATAAATTATATTTCATTCAAACATTCTTCGTATGTCGCGTGAAACACACGATCCAATCATAGTGCTTTCTCTCGGAGCATACGCATACCATCTAACTTTTTGTGTATTTTTCTTTTCCCATCCACTTTTATATTATTCTTAACCACAAGAGTTCATTCTCTAGTAATTAAAACTTAGGATTTCAGAAATCATAAGATTGCAGATTCAACATTTCTCGATACTCTTTAGTGGCTACCACAAGGTTAACTGCGTATTTATTCAGCATGTAATTAAAATATGCCATAGACAACGAGGATAAGGATTAAGTCATACACATAAAAAAAAACAGTTGAAGTTCAAATTGATTCCTTAATTAAATATATATAAAAAACAACTCTATGTTGTACAAATAAGATCTCAAAATTTTAAAGGGATCCATAGACTAGCGATTTCTACTAGAGAGCTTGAAGTTTAAACTTTGTAAGGAATGAAGTATATTAAATTTGATAACTGAGATTAGATTTCATTTAAAAAAACTTAGGTTTTGTGATGAATGACCCATTATTATTTTTTATAATATTTTATTTTCTTGTATTTCTTTTATATGAGATAGTTTCTATAAAATAGATTTAAGAGAAAGTTAGAATAGAGAGAGTTTCGATAATTAGTGGCTTAATCAAGGGCATCAAAACAATATTCTATATATGCATGGGGAGTAGGATTTTACAAGCAATTGGAAGAGCAAGGATGAGATTAAAATTTGCCAATCTTAAATTAAAAACCTTAAACGACACCTCGTTCAGATTTAATAAAAAAAAAAGTGAGTGATACGTCGTTTGGTCGACTGACCTTTGATTTTATAGTTTTGGTTGATCGAATTGGCAACTTCAAACGAATGAATGTGGAGTTACAAACTTTTAAATTTAGCAAGGTTAAATCCTAATGAAAAGTATGCAGTCCCTCTACCAACTTCAGGCGGTCTCAAACAACGATGAAGTCAGAATTGCTCCGACGAGGTATTGAAAATGAGCAACTCAGTCAGCCTCGATAGTCATCATGCAAAACCTGATTTGTTTTCATGTCTTCACACATAAAGGCTCCTCGATGAATTTTTATTAAGGATTTACAACATTTTTCTCAAGATCAAGAGGTCTGAAATGGATTTAAGGCCTTCCAAAACTTTAGCAAAATCCTATAAATACCCCCCCTCAAGATCAAAAGAAGGGGCTGAAAGAAACAGGAGGAAAAGGGAAAAAATATTGACAAGAAAACTAAGAGTGAAGGTTTAAGAGGCTAACACAATCTTTTCTCAAGTTTGTAGGAGACAAAACTTTCCAAATGAAAGAAAAGAGAGAGTAAAATGGCCATATGTTCAGATTAAGCTATTAGAGTAGTTAATAAGTCCTTAAACTCTGATAATTGATACTTGAATAGTTATCAATTCATTCTTGTATGTTTTCTCAGGATACAAATAAGCAAAAATTGATTATCCAAGGAATTGTTGCAGTTCCAATAGGCCCGAGTAAAGATATATAATTTGGGTTAGTGACATCAAAGCCAAGGCTGATTCTAGGGTTATCCAAATAGAGTAAGAACTTTGATTATCAATCACATGAGATAATATAACAATAGATAAAGAGGTAATTTAAATGCTCATTATTAGTTGATCTTGTTGAATCTAATGTAGGTAATTCAAGTTTGGTATGGCAGTGGATTCGTTCTTTATGATAAGAAGAGTCAGCAGACATGATTTTAATCCATTAACAAATCTTTACAAGCCTTGCACAATGAGAAAAGACTTTTTTTGAGTCTAATAAAACAAGTAATTTTCATTCATTGGTTTTAGATAGATATAATGATAGGCATTCATGAAGTGGAAGCAATAGGAATGCTATTGTAGTTTTCTAGTCCCTTAAGATGGAAAGAGTAAGTTATTGTTCTTGATTGCTAAAAGTGCAAGAAAGATTGTCTAAGAAAATCATAGATGTTATTAAGCAATCTTTGATACAATATAAAATCAAGGAAAAGGAAAAGAAGAATGAGAATTTGATAGAAAATATTATGTTGTTGTTATGAGTTTTTATTATTGAATTCTACATTACAGCATACGCAGGCGTGCTAACTCTAGTACAAACTATAGATATTTGATACAATTTAGAATTGAAAAGTATATAACATGAAAATTATTTCTATATAATCTGTTGTATGGTTATGTAATCTTGACCTTTTCATTAGTTTTGGACTCTAATAATCTAGACCAAAAAAATAAAGGATAATGATCAAATAATGCTATATTTAAAGTAGACAACCCTTAAAGGAAAAAAATGAGCAGACAATTCTTGACTTGATAAAATAGCATGGACTCGCCTCATTCCTTTAACCTCCTCTCACTTATCTTGCATTTACTATATTTGTATTAAAATAGCATGCATTTTTTTTTTTAATATGATGCTAAAAAATTCAATTGAAGTTAAAAGAAAGAATCACCTTGATATTTGAAGGAAAAAAACGTATACACATTCTATTTTTAAAAGAGAAAAATGTGTGTAAATAGTCTTTTTCATAATAGCTTAGAGATTTTTTTTTCATATATTTATTGGTATATAAAATATATAGTTGAGAGACATGCATGTCAACCAGAAAAATTACTTTATGGATCTCATCCCACCCTTAGGAACGCTATTGCGTTTAATCCCCACCCTTTTAGAGGAGAGTGAAACTTGGATCCACCTTCCTGTATACGTTTCTGAAAAAAAAAAATAAACATAAAAAACTCGTCAACAAACCATTATTCTATGCATATATTTAAACTTTAGGTTGTGAGAGAAATGACTGCGTTTTTAGTCTTTGTCCCCTCTTTCCTCCACCCTTCTTCCCTTTCCTTTCTCTGCGTTCTCTGTCTCTCTCTCCTCCCCTCTTCCCTTGCTGTTTATTGTTTCCAAAAAATACATTTAACTTCTCTCTATATATTCATATCTTTATCTTCGAGTCCCGGTGCTCCCCTTTCCCTTTCCTTTTCTATTTTCTTTATAATTTCCGCTCTCCTATATCCTGTTTCAATATTAAACAAAACCCAAAACAGTTTTTAATCATCTAAAATATTTATTTTTCTAAAAAAATCATTTCCTGTTTTTTGTTTGCTTTTGATGTTGGCATGGCCGGTTTAGATTTAGGCACTACTTCTCGTTACGTACACCAGCTCCACCACAGACCTGACCTTCACCTCCAGCACCAGCCTGATCCTGAAGACCACGATTCCAATAGGGCTGGAGGCGGTCTTGGAGGCGGCAGTGGTGGTCACTTTTCTACTGATCACCACCACGACGATGGTTCGCACCAAGGTCTTGACCTTGTTGCTGCCGCGGCTAACTCCGGGCAAGGAGACTTAGTTGGCCGTAGGCCTCGAGGCCGTCCAGCTGGTTCTAAAAACAAACCGAAGCCTCCTGTTATCATTACTCGCGAGAGTGCCAACACACTGCGTGCCCACATTCTTGAAGTAGGAAATGGGTGCGATGTATTCGAGTGCGTGGCTAACTACGCGCGTAGACGGCAGCGCGGGATTTGCATACTGAGCGGAGCAGGGACAGTAACAAATGTTAGCATCAGGCAACCAGCTGCAGCAGGAGCTATTGTGACTCTCCATGGCAGATTTGAGATCTTATCTCTGTCTGGATCTTTCTTGCCACCTCCAGCTCCACCTGGCGCAACGAGCCTCACAATCTTCCTTGCTGGGGGACAAGGCCAGGTGGTGGGAGGAAGCGTGGTAGGAGAGCTTACCGCAGCAGGGCCGGTTATAGTGATTGCAGCATCCTTCACAAACGTGGCATATGAGAGGCTGCCTTTGGATGAGGATGACCAATTGCAGATGCAGAGTGGGGGTGGGGGTGGGGGTGGAGGTGGTGCCGGTGGTGGTGGTGTTGGGAATAGTCCTTTTAATGAATCGGGAACGCCTTCTGGGGGGCTGCCGTTCTTTAATTTGCCGCTTAATATGACCGCTAACGTGCAGTTGCCAGTGGATGGATGGGGAGGGAACTCAGGCGGTAGGGTTCCCTTTTGAGAGAAATAATCAAATAGGTTGCTGGTGATTTCGTGATCTGTGATATTATGGAAGCCGAGTGAGGCAGTGTTGGATTGGAGCGGCTTGCTTTGGTTGGCATTAATGGGCTCGTTGAATCATAAAAGGTCAGAAAAATTCATGGATTATCAGTACTCAAGATCACGATCTTGTTACTTCTTCTTCTTCTTCTCCTTCTTGATCTTATGGTGATGTGTTTCTAGGGTATAACTTCTTTCTTTCTCAGTCATTTCTTCTCCTTTTCTTTTTCTTTTTCTTTTTTAGTTTCTGATGGTTCCTGAAAATAGCCTCCTTTTACATTATGAAACTATCTTCTTCTTTATGAGAAATGGTTTGAGGATGTATTGACTATCTTAATTGAAAACTCCAACTTACTTAACTTTGGTGATGCTGATATACATCAACTAGGGTTTCTTTCGATTTTTCTCTTTTTATTTCAACTTCCTCTTGGATCTCATCTAGGTTCGTTTTGTTGGTTATATGGTAACATTTACAACATGGTGTGTTTTTTTTTTTTTTAACCACTTTGAGGTAAATCTTGGATATTTGGTAACATGGGATTGTGTCTTTTGCATTGTTTTTAGGAGGGAATAAATATGTTAGTATTAAAAATAGAACCAGGGTTTTTAATTAAAACATGGATTCCTTTCATTGGATGTACGTCCTTTGGTGGTTAACTACCATGAGCTACATTAATTTTCTAGCTGACTTTCTTGAGCTAGTTAGTTCTCTTGGGAATAAGCTCTATATATAACTAATTTCCTGTAATAAATATAACTTTCCTGTCTTCAAAATCTTTTTGACATAAAGAAAGACATAACAAAAATCCTAGAGCTTGTTTATTAGCAAGTTTGTAGTACTAAAACTACTCCCCTTTGAGATATACATAAGTAATTAGAGACAACAGCAGGGATTGGTGATTTATTAATTATTAATCATATTTTATATGTTCTGCTACCAACAAGGGTTTTGTTTTTCAAGATAAAGCAACTCAATATAGCCCTTCTCCTGCAACTAGATTTACCCTTATATGGCTCGGATTCCCTGCCTAAATACATCTTTTATCAAGCCCATACGGATCTATTGGATGTGTTGGATATACACATACCTGCTGATGCAGTTTATAAATATATGTCTAGTTCATCTCTCTAAATTCACAAAGATATTCAGATTGCAACAATGATCTTATGGTGAACTGCTCAGATTCTAATGCTCCTTTTATAGACAGCTTTAGACATCCGAGGCACCGCAAGATTTTTGCTTCTAAAATTGAAGGTTCTCGATCCATTGTTTTTTATTCCTCACACTTGGTAAACAACATACAAAGAGCTAGCAATCGGTCAAAAAAAAGCTTTGTCTCTGCCATTGTAATCAATTTCGATTTTTTGGTCATCTTATCCATGTCTGGTCTATAAGGAAGAACTTCAGTTTTCTTTCCCTTAAAACTAATACAGTTAGTCGAGATATAATTAATTACTTGTGTTACAAAATATGTTGAATTATCCTGCAGCTCCTTACCCTCATGCTCCTTTTATATCTACATTGAATACCAGGCTACTTCACTTCCAAACTAGTTGCATGTCCCCCATAAATTTTCGTGGTAATGTTTATAATTTCCGAATCTTTTGTTGGGAATTTATTTGTATTTTCTTTTATCTTGGGTTTTTTTTCTTTTTAGTGATGCAAAACATTTTTTAAGGTATTCGTTACTTTAATCAGCCATTAAATTGGAAGGCTAAAAATGATAATTTCTTTTATATTACTGGCATGAAAGTTAGATGCATACAAAAAGAAAAGTAGAAACACATTGATATAAAAAAATTCAGTCTACTTAGTTTGGATGTTATATAAAATTTTCCTAAATGACGGTATAATTTCCCCCAAAGTATAACGGATCTGGCTATGAAATTTATATAGAAGGAAAAGACATCCAAACATACTTAATTATAAAAACTTTTTACTGAATGGCTCATAATTAGATGCTAAGAATTATATTTATAAGCCCACATGCTTAACAAAAGAAATCTATATATATAGAATATTAAAATTATAAAAATCATATAACATTAACAATAAAAAAATATTTTTATTTTATCAAAATGAAAGTGAATCCTGTATAGATTATTTATTTCTGCATTGATCAAAATTTTGGATTTTTGAAACATATCTAATCTAATAAAAATGAGTTTTTCCTTTTAAATTTAAATGAACATTTGAAACCTTTTAATTCAAAAATTGATTGCTGAGTTGATTATTCAAAACTATCAACTCAATATATATATATATATATATATATATATATATATATATATATATATATATATATATATATATATATATATATATATATTAAGGTGATAGTGACACTATCCTAAAGAAAACAATACCTATTTATCTTCTTCTTTTTTCATTTCTTAGTTAATATCATAATCAATAGGGCTTTTGGTTTTTCTAACATTTGTACTTAGGTCATACGTTAATTGATGCAAGTAAAATGTTTTAATTTCTATAATAAATAATATTAATTTATAGATTAGGATTTTGCTCCATTATGAAAATGAATCCACTCAATTATAAAAGAGGAACATTCCATTTATATGAATCAATGTATATCTTTAAGGCACATGTTAATCGTAATAAAAAAAAATTTCCTTGCCAAGTTGCCACATGTCATCAACTAGTTAATTCAAAGCCAAAATCCTCTAGTTTACAGGTTCATGATACACTATAAATCTAATTAAAAAAAATTAAACATAACAAAAGATATTTAGAAAACTATTTGTTATTTTTATTAAAATCAATCCAATTGATCAATTTTGAAATCTCTCGATAAGATTTCTTACTTAACATGAGTTTAAAATTAATCATGTGGGAGTTGTTTCTACATGACCTGGTCAACTGGTTGTTCCAAAGACAACCCAGTTGATCAGTGAGAAAAATCTAAGGATGATATTAAGAAAAAATAATGAAATTGATAGAAAAAAAAGATTCTTCCAACTCAACCCCTTGCCTAGCTTGATTTCAAAATTAAACTAAGTAAAAATTGTTCTGATGTAATCCAGTTGACATGGTCTGTCAAAAGGTAACTCATCCAACTAGTAAAGAAAGTCTGGGGATGAAATTGAAAATAAAAAATAATAAAATTGATAAAAAAAAATGTCTTGATCCAACTCATATATTAGCTAATGTGGATTAAAACTAAATTGTGTGGGAGTTTTTTTAACATAATCTAATTAATTTAGCCGATTCAAAAATAATTAATCTGGATGAATATTGAAAATAATATGAAGATGAAAATAAGAAAAAGATGATGAAGTTGAAAGAAAAAATAGGGGGAGATGAAGAAAAAACCTAAATTGAAAAAAAAATAAAAAGAGAGATTCACATGTTTTAGTAGAGAAAGATATTGACTAGCTATGTTAGTGGATATTAAACAATATATTTAGACAAATTAACTAATTTTCTAACTAGAGCTTTTTATTTCTTTTCTTCCAATATAAATTTGTATTTGATTGATAATTGTTTTCATTTAAAATTTGTATTGCAAATATACACCATGTTGTATTAAAATTCTAATTATAGTTAGAAAAGCAAATAGTTTCAATTGAAAACCATTTTGGTAATTAATGAATAGGCTCTTATACCATATTAGAGAGCTATTTATTTAAAATTTAGGTTGTTAAAATTTAGGTTATTGAGTGAGTTAAAAAGATATAATTTTATTACATTCAATAGCATAGATGCATCAAATAATTAAAAAAATAACACTAAAAATAAAAAATTGAGGAAGAGTCATACACTCAATGACTGGAGTTTTTTATATAAAAATCATACTTAATTATCAGATTTAATATGATATCATAATCTCAAAAGATCCAATAGCCTAACAAAGATCTAGAGTGTAAGTTACTTGACAATACCAAAAGGATGAATTACAAGTGAAGGAGCGAATTAGAGAAACATATCCCAAATGGAATAGTTAAACAAAATAACACTAAAAATATAAAATATCACGACTCCAAATGCATTGCCATTGTAGCCTCTTGAAAAGACAGAAGTTCCCAAATTTCATGATTAGTAAATTAAATGAATAAGATTGACCTTCAACAGTTCTTCATCAGTTGGGTTAATTTGCTTTAGGAAATTGACTTGAATATTGTGTGTGTGTGTGTGTGTGTGTGTGTGTAGATGTGATGTGTGGAAGACTTTATTCTCCATTGCAAATCTTGATGCTCGAGCTCCATGACGGATGAACTAGTGCTTGCCATATCCAATGAAACTCGTATTGAACATTGATGAAACGAATTCTCATAGTGCTTATCTATGGAGAATTAATTCATTAGATTCCTTAATGCACTTTAGTTTAGAATATGCCTCTAATAATCCCTTTAGTGCCTTTCTGGTCACCTCATGTTAGATTTTACGAGGCAATGATGATTGTGAGCGACGGAAGAATATTTTTTAAATATACAGAGTTATATAATATTAATGACTTGTTTATATATATATATATATAATATCTGAGAAGCTGGTACAATGTTAGTGTTGCAAACCACCATATTCTGCTGTTCCGCACATTGTAGAAATTTGTTGGGTGTTTTGATGCTTTCACCTATCTTATTTTAAAACAATTGCCCCTTCCCCTTGTTTTCAGTTATAGATGATAAGATTAATTTATACATGATATTAACATCGTCTTTAATTAATTAATCTGTATTTGGTTGGGTCATCTAGCTAGCTGCTACTTAATCTGTCTGTATCCACGCCTTTGGAATCTTTGGACAATCTAAAACCAGTCTTATTTTAGATAATCACGTACCGACGGAGTCCAAAACAATTATATCGCCAGTTAACCTGAATTACTTCAGCGGTGCCATGAGAAGGCAATATTGTGGTTTTTTTTTTTTTTTATTTTTTTCACTCAAAGAACTTGCAAGAAGTAAAAGGCATCGTCTTTTGAAAAACTACTGGGCTGAAGTTTGGAGAACCTGCGAGGTGAATCTCATCAATTCGCATCAAAAATAAAAATAAAATATTTATAATATTGGTTTCAAAACCCACACATGAAGAAAAAGCCTGACTATTTCTTACTACAAGTTTTAAGGTTATAACATAATTGATAAGACTTCAAGCATTGACCAATCATTATGGGAAGATGAAGTTACTTTTCTTCGTAATCACACCGGTGAACTAACCAGCTGGGTTTCTTTCTTTTTTTTTTTCATTTTTAACTGTTAGCTTTTATTGATGTCGATGATCATGATAGTGAAAATTAGAAGCAATATTTACAAGGAGAAATTCTTTGATGATTTGAGAGGTAATTAGGACATGAAGTTCTATGCTTACGATCATACTAAGAGGGTGTTTGACATTGTGGTAGTGGTTGCTTTTCAAATAGCTTTTCGTGCCGAAATACATGCCAATGATGTTTTTTCATTTTTTAAAAATCCTTTTTGACATCAGCACATCAAAACGATCCAAAAAGTATAAACCGCACTCAATTTTAGCAAAAAAAAAAAATTTGAAATTCGGTGAAAAGCAGGTTCAACCGCAGAACCAAACAGCCTCTAAATAAATAAAAAGGGGGGGGGGGGGGGGGGAATTATTAACAAAACGCCTTGATTGAAACATGAGCTGACCGGATCTTAAGCTCACTTAATATAATATAATATAATATAATATAATATGAAATTATATTTGATTCTAAGTTGTCATCTATACATACATGTATATATGTAGGTAATCAAGAGTAGTTGAATTTCATAAGGCCTCAAGAAAACATATTTTATTTTTATTTTTAATTGATTCATGTATAAAAAATAGCCAAATATGATAACAACTTGTTTGTGGTTGGTGTGCTGTGATCATCATGGTAGAGGCCAGAACGATGATGATGACAATCTACCATTGAGATTGGTTTTCTTGAATGACTTGAGGGTTTTTTAAAATCATGTCTGACTGATCTTTAATCGTTCCTAATCAAGATATTCACATTTTTAAAATACGCACACAGTGATCACAATATCTATCCTTTTGGCCATTTTATGCAGCCCATATTTAAGAAGAAAAAAAAAAAAAAGTAATCAGTAGATAGATGTTAACTATAATATTTTTAGCTAGCCTATGTGTCATGATCACGACATGAAAATGATTTTGAGATACATGTGTTAAGAG
The DNA here is from genome assembly GCF_000002775.5 of Populus trichocarpa. Classification (NCBI taxonomy): domain Eukaryota; kingdom Viridiplantae; phylum Streptophyta; class Magnoliopsida; order Malpighiales; family Salicaceae; genus Populus; species Populus trichocarpa. The sequence goes on along the minus strand of NC_037285.2, from coordinate 11,716,209 downwards.
ATTAATAATGTTGTTCAGACATCTTATAAACGGTACTTAATGAAAAGATCTAAAATCTATCATGATTAAAACAAAAGTGACTACAAAGCATATGGCAATAATATAAAGCAAATAGACTAGATGAATCAATCAATATTCAAGGGAAATCTTGACAAATTAGCTGATGCAAGAAAGCAAAAACCATAGACCACGGATTCCTTTAGTTTATGTGCTTAATGAATGTACGTATCGATGGTCATCTCTTCCAAATTAAGGAGAATGTTTACTTCCAGTTAATGATCCGTAGTGATCAAAGAAATGTTTTCTTCGCATGGATCTGAATCCTAGTGCTTGTGATAATGGATGTCTTCATCGTATACTCAAGAACGTCGACCTGTAAGAAGAGATTCTCTGGCATGCATCTACTGTAAAAAAATGAATTTGAACATAATTTGATCATTATGGAGCAGTGAATAAAGGGATGAAATTGTTTCATTGGCAAAGATAAATATAATATTTACTCATTCTCATTTCAACTGATCCTTGATCAAACCCAACTCATTCCAGGGAGGAGAAGAATTAAAAGAAAGGGATGCTGCTGAAATTTATAGAAAGGGAGTGTCATTAGCTGTTTTCTGGTTTTCCAAACTCAGGGAAGGGCCTTTTGGCATCTTTTTGGTGTCCCCATAACGTTAACGAAAGACAGGGAAACAAACAATGGAACTGACCGAAATCCCAACACCATGGACTTCGTGTTTTAATGGGCTAATTATTGAACGTATCCCAATTTATCTGAACTAGGCCCAGGTCCTTTTTCTGTTAAATTAAACAACCCATATACAACTAATTTCTTATGATTTTAATTAATATTATACAATAATTAATTAAGAGAATATCAGTGGGAGAGATAAGATTTGATGTTGAAACGAATAATTAATTTAGGCAGGCAGTGCCATGAGGATTTTACAGTCTCTTTATAATCAAATCTATAAAATAACCATGGAAAATCAAAGTTCTTATTTTGTTTTTCATTTAGAGCTTAATAAACTAAGTTTGGGGTGGACGAGACCGTGGACTTGGGTCCTCTATTAGCTATCTACCCATAGTGGACACCGATCCAGTTAAAAGGCAGCCTTTCAAGATCCCAATCAAAAGTTTGGATTGTCACCGAATTTATTTTTTATTTTCATTTTCATTTTTGTTTTTTAATTACTATTTTATTTATCTAAGATACTTTTGTGTAATTAATTTTTTTTTAATTTAATCTTCGATGTATTTTCATGTATAATGATCTGAGTCACATGTTTACAAAGTTAAGGTTGGTCTACATTCTCTTTTTGGTTTATTTTCTTTTCTTATCTCATTATTTAACATTGTTTTTTTTAAAAAAAAAAATTCTTTGTGATTTTCTTTAAAAACATCTCTATTCTAATTTCATGACATGAATCATGAGTTTTACAAGTTAATATGGGTTAATTTGTCTTTTTATTATTCAAGTTACATATCTATTGCGCTATCTTAAGGTGATTTAACATGTTTTTTCTTATCCCTTTTTATCCAATTTTGTACTTAGAAAGGTTTTTTTACAAGTTATATGGATTTTTTAAAAAAAAGAAAAAATTATTCATTTACTATCATTGTTTATTTTCTTATTATCTAATTAAAACAAAACCAACTTATAAACTTAATCGAGGTTATGATCCAAGTCATTTATTTTTGTTATTTCTTTGAAACATGATTGCGGCGCCTAAACTATTTTTGCCTTTTTCTTATTTTTTATTCTAATTTTGGTTTTTATTTAATTGATATTTTTTTATGTTTTTTTAATATTTTTTATTTTATGTTTCAATTAATAGCCCTCCTCTATGATTTCTTCATTTTGCTTATTTTGCCTTTCTTGAATAAAAAATTTTAAAATTATTTTATATGTATTTAATTTTTGAAGATATTATTCTTACTCATCTATAATTTTTTTATATTTTATATAGATGAAATTTATTTTTAAAAAATAAAAAAATATTTATTTTTAGATAATATTTTTAATATACGTAGCCTTGTATAATATTTGTTTTTTCTTTTATTTTGTTCAATCAATTTCATATATATATCTATTTTTGTTATCATTTGTTTAAATAAAAAAATAACCATTGCCATGCTTTTTTTAAGGTATTAACTTAAAGGTAGTTTTTAGCCAACCTTTGCACAATTAGAATAATTTACTTTAAGGTTGGTTTGATAATTAAGGAGATTTCTTCTCTGTTTAGATTTAGATTTTGGAGTCAATGCCCAAGATAATTATTATATTTCTATGAAAGCACCAGCCGACATGACGTGCGCCATTAAATTTATTTAGAAATGAACTTACTCTTAGGTAACAAATAAGCTAATCTAAAAATACCTTTACAGTAAAAATAAAAAAATCTCTTATTGGTTTTTGATGGGCTCTTAAAAGAACATCTAGCAGACTATCACCATGCTCTTTTTTTATATTGCTCGTGAAATAACTTTTAAATAATCTAAAAAGAAAATAATGCTTTTTTTTTCTTTTTTGGAAAGAAGAAATAATGATAAACATATGGGTTCATTGAGCAATAAACTCACAACAACACTGTAAATTCATTGATAATTAAGAGGGAAAAAAAACAGTAACATCTTAAATAGGAGGTAAGCTCAGTGGATTGTTTCTCCATTTATATAAAGGTATAACCCTACGTATTTCTTGATCTCACTTTCATTCATGTAAGTGGTAAATATTGCATGAGCTCTCTGAGGTTTTCTATATAAGGTTATCGCCGTCCAAGATGACGGGCTTCTCCATTGCCACCATCTTGTTGATTCAGAAAGGCCCTTTTGCAAGGTGGGAACTCGGTAAGCCCAAACAACAGAATGACTGAAATTTAAGTCCACCTGCAATTCCTCTTTTTGCATCTTACGTTTGCCAGCAAGAAACAATCGCTCATAGCAATATATATTTCCTGTCAATCTTTTTCCACTGTCACCGACTTGAGAAGGGCGAGATAATTTTGTGTAACCTAACCGGGTTCTTCTGAAAGCAACATTGCAGCAAAAATAAAGCTAGAATATCAACTGATACTTAATATCTTTCGCCCCAGACGTCTCATTTGTGACCACAGCGAAAAATTCGTGTTCTCAGCATAATTTTGTTTTGTGATTTTGATTTTGCAACTTCATGTCATTGCATGAGATTAATGGTTCGCAATTAGTGTAATTGATTAGTGATTAGGGATAGATAGAAAGTTTCATAGAATATGAAAAATGAAACAGATATCAAAGTCAATAACGTGAACTTGCTTGGATTAGAAAAGTCTTTCGACGATAAGGTGGATTAGAACTAAGCTAATTGTACTGATAGATGAAAAAACTTCATAAATTTGCTGCAAAGATAAGACTTGGATTTATAGGCAAGTGCATATTAATATATTTTTAATTATTTTCCGCGGCATCTTGTATCATATTTGACTCTTTCAAAGTGAGCATGGTAAAAGAAATGACCTCTGGTACGTTCAAGACACACCAAAGAAGTCTCTCAACAACGTAGAATATATTATTCATCAATAAAACTCTGCTGAATGGAAAGATTATTCGGTACATTTTCAAGCGTATCTTCGCCTGCTTCGAACATTGACATTTTCAAAAACAACACTTGGAAAACAAAAAAGGGAAGACTAAAAAAACTGTCTGCCCTCTTACCACCATTGCAAAGCGGCCATTTACAGGCGCGTGATATTATCTATAATCAAGAAAAATTCCTTCTCCAATAAGATCATGCTTTTCATAGCGTAAATATTATCCACTATCATTGATATTGATCAACACAAAATTACATTGATACGAAGAAAAAGGAACAAAAAGAAAATGTACGCAGGAGGACAAGAAATGAAAATAATTAGAATTATTATTGACTTATGAAAAAAAAAGCCATGCAATAAAATCTTTGAGCTATAAATGGTATACCTTTCCCTTGTTTTATTCATTTCTCTCTAACAATCTTGAGCGTAGAAGTCAATAATCTCCTTGAGATTAAGCTGAAATAGAGAAGAAGAATCATTGTACATCAACCACAGCATATGCTCGAACAAAATGGCATCCACATCCACAAAAATCACTTTCTTCTCCTCCCTTGATCTACTCGTAATATCATAAAAAATATTATCCTTTCTGACTGTTTCTATCAAAACCCGAAAGGGGCTCTCTTCTAGTACAAACGGATCGACCAAGAACTCTTTCATCTCTTTTCCCACCACCACAGTCACCGGACTATCCAAATCGCTGAACCCATCTTCAGTTAATGGACGATAACCTGGTCGTGACCTCGTGCAGCACTTTCTCAACATTGATACAGGCAAGACCAAGCAATCCATTGCTTTTAATCTGAGAGTTTTTAGTAACAGAACTGGTGTGAGACTACAAAGGATATAATGTTATGATGATTGTGTCTGTCTAGATATACAGGAAAGACCAGGCATAACTTGTATTATATAAATGGAAGTGAAAGCAAAGAATCGAAGACAGATGAGAAAAAAGGGTAGAAAGGTGCAGGTTGATTTGGCCTTCAACCACTTAGAGAGAGAATAATTAGTTATTAGTAAGAGAACTGTAGTTGTAAGCAAAGAAAACGGTGTATTTGTATTTGTATGTATTAATTTTCTGTGGTTGTTAAACAGCACAATAAGATTTTTTGGCAATAAAAATAGCCGTTGAGTGGGATAGAGATTGATCTCTTGGAAGTTGGAATCATAATTAATACGTCATCCAGTGCCGCCTGGACTCACGTTATGCTGCCGCGTTGGGCGCGCGCAGCGCGTTGAAATTCAAAGGGCTAAAAATTCAAATCTTATTGGGACTTGGCTGCAAATTTGATGATGGAAGAGATGGAATCATCCCATTTGGATGAGTTACTGGGGCAGATTTTTCAAATCTCTAATTTCTTAATTGTGCCGTTTATGGGCTAAAATAATAATTTGATGTATTTGAAAGTGTAATGTTTTTTATTTGAAAATATATTAAAATAATATTTTTTTTATTTTTTAAAAATTATTTTTGATATTAGCATATCAAAATAATTTAAAAATATAAACAAATTAATTTAAAATAAAAAATTTAAATTTAAACATTTAAAAAATATAATTTTAATCGTATTTTCAAACACTGGAAAGAAGAGGAAAACCTTGATTAATTTGGTTAATTTATTCCTTTGGTTAATTTGTTATAGTCACCTAGATTTTTTTTAACAAATCGCAAACTTTGATTACATAAAGGCAGGATTAGCATAAAAATGGACAAAATAAATGTAAATAAGCTTAAATTATGGTTAATTATACTAAATCTCCTATAGTTTGCTCTTATCTTCTGTTTTTTTTTTCTTTTGCTTTGTTTCTATTTTTTTTTCAAAAAATACACTTTGGCACCTCAAGATTTATATATTCATAACATTTTACATCCTCATGCTAGCAAAAAAAAAATCACCAAAAAAATCAAATTATTTTCAACTTTATCATTATAATTCATATAATAACTAAAAAGTTTATATTATGTTAAAATAACAAAATGCCATTAAAGTTGTTGTTTTTCAATGCCTTTACAATCATAAAATTACCATCATTTTCATGTTTTTAACATAATATATCCCTTAACCTTCACCATTTTAAGCCATATAAACATCAAATTCTTCATTTTGGAGCACAATTTTCTTATCAATTCTTTACCTTTCCGGCAAACAAGAATCCACGATTATATTATCAACATAAACATATTGATCTCAAAATTCACCTAATTTTCTAAAAATATAAACATGGTCACAAATCCAACAAACATACTGTCTAAAAATTAAGCAAACATAACCAACATTTTCTAGAAAAAACATATCATAATTTCCATCAAGCACCACTTTCAAAAATCTAGCAAACACAACCAACATTTCTAGCAAAAACAAATACCAATTTCCGACTTAGATAAAACTAACAACAATCCAAAATTTGCAACAAAAAGTTATATACATTAACAACACATTATCATATTTATCAAATGCTAATAGCCTACAAACTTGCAATAACTTGGAGCTAGTGGGAACATAAATATTGTGAATCATTGTTGTTGTTATGACATGTTTAAACTATGAATTTTACTTTATTTATTGTGCATGCTTTTGCTATATTTGATATTGATATTCATTCATTTTGTTTACTATAGAATACATATATTTCATTTCATTTGTTCATGTTGAACAATATCATAGTTAGAAGCATTAACATTACAAACACTAAATAAGTTATCAACAACAACTTTACACTTGTAAAGCTAGCCTCCACATTGTGATTCTTGATCCAAACTCTATGAATTTTGTTTTTCATTTCTTCACTTCATATAATATTTGATCGATATCATTAGCACATTCTCTATTTTCTATAGTTAATTAAAGTTTATTAATAGGTTTGCGACAATCAATGAATGTATTGTCGCATCACCTATCATCATATTTATAGAATAATTTATTTTTACTCACTTTTATTTTTTGATATCCTAACAATTTCTTTTTTCACATTTCATGCATTTTCTATTCTTAAACTTTAATCCATCCAAGTTATTGTAAATTTATAAGTTATTAGCATTTAATGAATATGATGACATTGATAATGTGTGTGCTTTTTATTGACAGTAAATATGCTTCAAGTTTTAGGTTGTTGACAGTGAGGTTGTTGTTGGTTTTATCTAAGCTAGAAAATGGTATGTGTTTTTTATACAAAAACTGGTTATGTTTGTTGGATTTTTGGAAGTGGTGTTTGCTAGATATTAGGGTTTCTTATGTTGGAAAATATTGGTTGCATTTGCTTGAATTTCAGACAATGTGTTTGTTGGATTTATGACAGTGTTTTTTCTAAGAACTTAGGTGAGTTTTGTGATTAAATAATGTATTTATGTTGATAATAACAGCTCAAAAAAAATCTATTTAATGGCTCTTATACATCCTTCAATCAATATAGTTAGATTGGGTAAAATGTTGAGAGGAGGACGTACCAGCATCAATCTATAATTTTAAAGAACATTGATGAGTAATAGAATAATCATTTAAGTAAATGAAACATCATGTATATTTAGGAGACTCACATGTGTTTGTGTTAAGGATTGAAATGAGGATGGACTAGCAGCTCTCTCATTACCTCTGTTAGCTTTCCAACCTATATTATCTTTTCAAACTAGTGACTCAAATCATTAGACCCAAAACACCCTATCTAAAAAAAACCTTGAAGCTTAATTCACAATAAATCAAATATTAAAGATGAAATTGAAAAAAAAAATTTAATTATACAAAAGGATTCAAAGCAGAAATAGCAATTAAAAGAATACAGATTAAAATTGAAATACAAAATAAATTTTATATTTGATTGACTGGTGAAATTGAAAAGAAAAATTAATTTAGCAAAATGACCAAAAAAATCAAAAGAATAAGAATCAAAATTGACATAAAAAATAAAAAGAAAATTTTGATTGAAGCGTGAAATTGAACAGAAAAATAACTTTAACAAAATGAAAAAAAAAAAAAGAGGACCAAATTGGTAAAAATAATATACCATAAAATTTGGTTGAATAATGAAATTGAAAACAAATAAAAGTTTTATGAAATAGCTAAGAAAAAAAATTAGAATTCAAAACAATAAGGATCAAATTGAAAAAAATAATACCATAAATTTGGATTGAAGGATGAAATTGAAAACCAATTAAGGTTTTTCCAAAAGGGCCAAGAAAAAAAATTGAATTAAAAAAATGAGGATTAAAATTTAAATACCAAAATCAAATAAAATCAAGTTGTAATTTTCAAGGAATGAAAGAGAAAAGAAGAAGAAGAAAAAAAAAGGTCTACCATCGACAAATCGCCCCTCCACCATTGACATGTGTCACACCAACAAGAAGAGAACATGGTAACATTTTTAACGACACAATGGAAGGGAATCTTTGGCCATCATGAGGCGTCGCATATGCTATCCAAAATGCGCAGACATCTCCCATGCACCAACGGGTGCCCTACACCCGCCAACTACATTTTATTTATTTTTATTTCTTTTTTTATTAAAAGACTTAATTGATCCTCAGCTGACATGGTAATAACAAAAAAAAACATTATGAAAAAACATAAAAAAACTACTAAGGCCATTTTTAATTTTTTTTAACTTCTGCTGGAATTTTGGTCATTTTACCGTGCACTTTGTTTTTATAATATTTTTTTATGCCTCATCATATGCCAAATTGCCCCTCATATTGCATGATAATTACATCAAAACAATTATGAAAATATAAAATTGTTCATTGACTCTAGTTTTAATTTTTTTAATTACAAAGGTATATTAGTCGTTTCATTGTGGAATTGAAGTGAAAAGAAAAGACTTATTTATTCACAATCAATTTGGTAATTACTAATGTACTTTGTGAAAAGACCAATAACCAATATTAATTTTTCTTATGTGGGGAGTAAATTATCATTACACTATTCCAACTAACAATGCAAATAAATCTGGGTGAATAATATTTTTCAAAGGTGGTTTAGCTTTTGTCAATTTGTGGTTTGACCTCCATTTTTTAACATCATTGAAAAAAATTTCTATGCAAAAAAAAAAGTAATAAAAAACAAGTTTCTTCATGGAATATTAATTAATTTGGTTTTTGAGTGAAGAGTGTATGAGAAATTATTATTATTGTTGTTATTATTGATGTTGGGTATGATAGGAGTTGTATTCCATCTTTTGTAAGAACTTGAAACCAATTATAAATAATTTATTAAAGGAAAGAGTACTTTTTGTTGTAATTCTTCATAGTAGGGGAGAAAAAAAAATTAAAAAATTGTTTAAATTGAGAAAATAAAAAACATTAACTGAAAACAATGAATTGAGAAAATAAACTGAAAAACATATTAGGTCCAGTTCGGTTTCAATTTAAGGCTTCTAAAATTAATTGAACCGAACCAAGCCGATTCAACCAAGAAATCAAAATTTGTGTTAACTTAATAGGGGTATAAATAGAAAATTATCTTCTAAAGACTCAAACCCTAAACATTCTTTGTCACAACCAATCGTCCTCTTCCACCTCTCTACCTTTCTCTCTAGATCTCCTCAATGGCTCTACCCGTAGCTTGCCTTTACGATTTTCATCTTTTTATTAAAACATGAAGTTCATTGCTTCTAATGTATAAAAGAGAACAGGTTCAATGTTTTACTAGCAACAAACTTTTATGATCGCCTGCGCGCGCGCGCACATACACACATATTGTTTGGATAAGTTCATATTTTTTTTTTACTTTTTTTGTGATTACATTTATATATGTTGTTAAGTATATGTAATTATCTGATTTGTTTTATCAATTTATTTTGGTTTTGCTTTTTATTTTATATAAATCAATCAGATTTGGCCATAAAAACCCTAAAAAAAACCCTCTAAAAAACCAACAAGTTATATTGGTTTTTGTTTTTAAAAAACCAAACCAAACCTAGTTAGTGTGAAATAGTTTCTAGTGAGGTTTGGTTATATATATAAACCTTGATTTGGTTTTTTTTTTAATCAAAAATCAAATCAAACTAAGAATGCTTATCCTACCTCTTAATTTAGAAGAGGATCCAAATAATTAGAGAAAAAAGTTAAGAAAATCATGAAATATGAATTTATTATACTTTTAAAATAATTTAATTATGATTGGCGCAAAATAAGATCATCCATGTAAGAAAATACCAATTTTAAAAAAACAAAATCACTAAAAAAATAATAATTCTAAAAGCCATGTAAATTATTTTCTTAAACAACTGTCATCTAAAAGTATTGGACAAAATTTGTTAGAAAGTTTAATTTATCATAACAAGAGCATTCTAAACAAGAAAAGTCTAATGTTAATACATATTGAAACTATAAGCATGTAATTCTATATGTCATAACAATCTTGCAAATAATATAAAACGTATAAAGATTCTAATATGCATACTATACGTATATCCATTATAGCATAAAAAATTAAAATACAATCCTAGCATGCATATTAATGTATTAGATTAAATAAAACAAAATGGAGGTAGTTACTTATTGAAGCACGTTAAATCTAATTAAGCTTTGTTGTTATCAAAGATGAATTATTTGTCTTTAAAACTTTATCACTCCTCACTTGGTGCAAATGATGTTTACAATAAGTTTCTCAAGATTCTAAAAACATCACCTTTATTTAGATGCACTTACAAATAAAGTCAACGAACCACCGATAATTTAACTTTAAGTATATCTCAACAAAATCGAATCTAAACTCTAGATTTGAAAGGAAAATAAAGTTCTAAACATAAGAGAAAACACTCGAAATTGAGGTGAGAAAAATTATGTAAAATCTAAAAAAATTAGTACAGAAAACTCTTCCCATAATCTCATTTTTATTGTGATTTTTGAAACAAAAACTGATAAAATTTAATTCTGATTAATACCAGAATAAATTCCCTCCATAATTAGCCTTGATTACTTGCCATAAAACCATAATTAAACCTAACAGTTATTGTTTTTAAAGATCTACAAAAACTATTGAAAAATTGACCAAGTTATGAAGAATTAGTTGTGGAAAAAAGAAATTGAATAAACTCATTAAACTTAATTCATAGGCTAGACAAAATAATGGGCTAGAGAGAATAATCCTCCACAAACCAAATCTAAGCCCAAAATTAAGTTTCCAATTTTTTTTTTGTCCATAAAGTTATTTTATAGCAAGCTCAGGCCCAAGTCTAGGCTCGATGTTTGGTATAAGTCAGGTTGCTTACGCATGTATGAGTTTAAGCTTAAAGCTCACTTTGCTTATGTCATCTTCTCTCTAAAAGCTTGGATGCTCTTTAGATTCAATTTTAACTTTTTATCTTCCTATTATATAAACAACAAGCAAAGCTTGTTTCTTTCCTATATGGAATAGAAGTTCTTATAGGCTTTTGAGTTTCTCTAAAAGATGTCAACCAAGAGGTATATTTTCACTATATCAACCCTTAATTTCATTATATATCATTGGAATAAACAAATTAACCTTATTTTTTTCTTTCATTACAATTAGACTTGTCTAATATCAAGTTTCAGAATGATCCTGAATCTAATACACGATAAACGAAGGTAAATCTTAAATTAAGAGTTATAAATTAATATAATATAACAATAATTATGAAAAGTGGTGACACAAAAATCAATTTTGTTTCTCTAGTATAGTTAAAAAGATTAAATAAACAACATTAAACTCATATTTTATTGAATATAATATAAAATTTTATATATAGTCTATTGACATTAGAGCTCCTTCTCATTTTAATTAACATAATAATAATCTTTGTAATCTCATATGATTATATTCTAGACTAAATACCTATAATTTAGAAATTTATTTATTTTTATAAAATTGATTAAAACACACATTTATTTTATCTATCCTTTTTTTGTGTGTGTACGTGATACTATTATCTAGGTTTTTCTTTTTTGAGATTTTTTTATCTAGTTGACTATAAATAAATTCCATTCTCACTTAATATTAAATAAAAAACATTTATAAGCAGTTGAATATGTTCCATAGAAAAAAATGATCATATAAACTTCAAATATTTTCTTATTAATTAAAAAAATAAACTTACTATAATGAGTTTCATATAAAACTTGACTAAATAAAATATATAATATTTTTTAAAAAAATATGCACTAAAAACTGTTGAAGAATTTTTTTTATATATAAACATGGTTAAATGGTTCATTTAAGATCAAATTAAAAATAGAGTTCATTCAATTTTAGGTTAAAACTTTGTTAAAATTTATTTTTTAACAAAATATCTTTAATATAGAATATGAATAAAATTAAAATAAATTATGGATGAATGGAAAATTGATCTCAAATAACTTATGGTTTGCATATTTTTGTGAAACTTAAAAACTCTATTCTACATAGAAAATAAATAAAATTTTCTTGTTGATTATATAGCAGGAAGGTAAAGAGTTAAAATTGATTTCAAATGGCCCCCAAGCTTTTAGATAAGAGAGGACCTAAATAAAATGAGTTTTAAGCTTAAGCTACATGTGTGAGCTCAATACATGCTTAGACTTCGAGTGAGGTCCGAGTTTGAGTTTGAATTTATTATAAAATGATATTTTGGATACAAAAGAATTAAGAATTATATATTGACTTATTTTGGGCTTAGATTTGAGCTTATAATTTTATAACCTATAAATAATTAATTTTTGTCAGCCTATTATTTTGTCCAACTCATGAATAAAGAGTTTAAACAATTAGTTGAATATTTTTTTTTTCAGCGTAAGAAAATATCAGATTTAAAGCCAAAAGTTTCAGATTTAATATTATTTTATGATAGATAATTAAGCCTTATAATTGAGTGAATTTATTATGATAATTATTAAAATTAATTCAATATTAGTTTTGGTTCCAAAAACTACTATAAAAGGGGGTCGAAGGAAAAAGTGTTATAGACAAGTTTTGGATGGATCTTTTACTCTTATCTGCCTTATTTTTTTTCTATTTTATTCTCTTTTATTTTAAGCCTGATTTTTCTTCTTAATTTTCTTAATATTCTAAAGCTTAAATGTAGTCTTTCTAAATAGATATTTGAGTGATATTGTCTTGTATTCATATACCTTGTTTAGAAGTGAATCTAAACAAGGTGGTGATATAGGATTCTTATGAGGCTAATTACATACATCATGTTTACATCAAGTTAGGAGAAATAAAACATTTCAGACAAAGAATTGATAATTGACAATAACAAATTTTTAGCTTAATTAAATTCTAAGTGCTTTAACAAGTATCCTACACTAATTTTGTTTAAGTATACATGCTAGTATGCATGCTAGGAGTTTATTTCAATTTTTTATACATGTTTAGTATATATGCTAGTATTTTATTTTAATTGCAAGTTTACTTTATTTGTATAATATCGCATGCTTATAAACTAAAAAACCATAATTATTAGTCTAATATTTGAATAACACAACCATCACAAAAAGAAAAATGTTGAATTTATGATCTTTGGTGTTAATCCAACGAAATTTTAAATTGTGACCGTATGCAGAAAAATGTTATAAAGATTATTTTTTTTTCTATAAAAACATGAGATGTGATTAATATGCAGAGTGGAAATAACTATATATCACCTTTTATTTGGTAAGATGGTAACCTTAAGAAGTTGTTTGAAATCCTTGCAATTGAATTCAATTCCAATAGTACTTATATCAATTCTTACGTTTAGAACCTTTTTGATGATATTAAATTAAATTTTAATTGGAATTCTATAAAAACAATTTTTCTCTATTAGGAAATGAAGAATGGTGGGTGCTTTGATAATTAACATGGATAATTGCAAGTTAAGTCCTTTTCTTTTTCTATATTTTATCTATTTACTCCATAGAATCTCTTTTTCTCCTCTAAAGGAAGAAGATCTCATTGCTAAAAACATTCTTTGTAATACAAAATATAAACAAATAATCTTACAGTCCTGTTGAATATAAGAGCTCCATGCTGAAGGACAACATGAGGGAGCTTAACGTAATATTTTGTTTATAAACAAATAATTTACTGAGAAAATGTATCATGCAATCTTGAATTAAGGATAAAATAGTTAAGATTTCTAATTCTAATTCATAAGTATTTCAAATAGTATAATTAAATTTAATTATGTGATTTAGTATTTTATTCCAAATATAAGAATTATAATAAATTATCAATTGAATTAAAACCATATGTGAAATTGAATTTAATTCTGCATATAATTGAATTTAGAGTATTTGACTTGATTGTAATGTATATGAAATCTGATTAATTTGGTGGAGAAAATCATATGAATTTGAAAATACCTCTAATTAGTAGCCAAGCCAGACTATAGATTAAATCCTAATTGAGTTGTCAAAGTTGTTTTTCTTCCTGTTAGCTCTCTAAATTGTTTTTTTTTTTTTAATCTTAATTGAATGTTTTGGCCAACCCTTCACAAGTGTTAACAAAAAAGCGTAATGTCAACCATCTAGGTGGTGGCCCAGTGGTAAAAGCTTGGGACTAAGATGTTTGCTCCCTCTGTGGTCTCAGGTTCGAGCCCTGTGGTTGCTCATATGATGGCCACTGGAGGCTTACATGGTCGTTAACTTCAGGGCCCGTGGGATTAGTCGAGGTGCGCGCAAGCTGGCCCGGACACCCACGTTAAACTCAAAAAAAAAAGCGTAATGTCTATATGAATGATATTCTTTTTTTAAAAAAAACAAAACAAATTTTAGAATTTAGACGGAATTCATTAATGAATATAGACGGAGGACTCAATTAAAAACTTCCTGAATCATTTTTACTTTTTGGAAACCAAATTGTAGCAAAAATCATTTGAGTTCTCAATTAAGAATTTTTTATAAACTTGAGGGACTTATTTTGTGGCTTGCCCAAATAAATTTCCATCACTCCTGCTCTTCTCCACTACCCAAAAACTCATCCGCAATCACTTGGTGGAGAAGCGGAACGCAACAGGGGCTTTAAAAAACAAGATTGGATTTTGTTCTCCAAGAGAACCATCACAACCACACGGTCCACATCCCTCTGCTACACCGTTTTGTGTGCGGTTGAAATGTACTTTTCTATTAAATCTTTAAATTATTTTTTTGAAAAGGTTTTAGATTAATTTTTATTATTATTTTAATGTATTAATGTTAAAAATAAAAGAAATAAAAAATATTATTTTAATATATTTTTAAATAAAAATAATATTTTAAAAAGCAAACTACTATATTTCTAGGTTTGGAATCCACGCTCTACAAGCAGTGGTTGGTAACTTTTTGTCCCAGCCCAAGTCCCGACCTAGCACTCTCATGTGGCTCTTAACTTGATGACTCTCAAGATGATTTTTGTTTATAATGGACAGCGATTCCATCGTTTTTTTTATTCCTCTGGTTAATTTAATTTCAAGATTCCTACTACCTAAAATTACAGGACTTCTCTAATCACCCAGAATTCTTAAATCTCACCAGCTCCCTACCCCCTCTTACCACCACCTTTTTGCAACCGCCAGCAAGTGGGCAATAACACCTTTGTTTCTTCCCATGGTAATTCAATAATCTCCCTCCTTGATGTAAATATGACTGATATTACACAACACATTTTTTGTTTATAGTGTTTTCCAAATTTTTTTTTCAGATTTAAGTCATCTGGGGTGAGGTTAAAGTTCTGGGCTTTTGATTCGGTTTCGCTCTCTCTTTGCGGTCTGCGCATCAAATCAAGTTTGGTTTGATTCTTAAATTTATTCGGTTTGCAGAGCGTATCTGAAGCATTTGTAGGCTCTGCAAATTTATGTGTTTCACTTGCTGTTATTTTTTACACCTTGATACTTATGCTTACCCATCACCTCCTATATCCATGGACTGTGTATAAACTGCATTTGGGTTTTTGTTGTCTTTTTCACTCTATTTCTTATTGCTGATTCAATCCTCAAGATCAAGTTGATGTTGATTTGGGGTTGGAAATGGGAAAGGAGTGAAAATTTGAGAAGAGAATATATATATATAATGACATCCATCATATTTTGGTGTGTTACAGTGCTACTGTGGTGATATCTTTTACCATTGAATTGCATTGTTCAAATTGTATTGAACTTGGTAAGAGCATCCGCTAGTTGGCTTAGATTGCAAATTGTACCAGCTAAGGAGAAGAGAAATGACTCATTTTCACGGGTTCATGAAACAAATTGAAAGAAGAAAGAGTTATGGGAGCTCATTTGTGTCCTCTTGATTCTGTGGTGTCGTCCTGGACTTGGGGTTGCTTGGGAGTATGGTAGGGTTTGTGGTTTAAAATATTTTGCGTTTGGAAATGTATCAAGATAATATTTTTATTTATTTTTTAAAAATTATTTTTGCTATTAGCACATCAAAACGATTGGAAAACATTAAAAAAAATTAATAAAAAAAATTAAAATTTTTAAAAAACACGATTTCAACCGCGTTCCCAAACCCTCCACACGTGCAACTGAAGGTAGTTTGAAACATTAGTTGGCGAGTACATCTTTACTAGTATATGTCTTGCTGTGTTTATTCAAATCTGGGATATGTCCACACTCACACATTGTGTGTGACTACTGTTAATTCTCTTACTCCTATATTTTGTGAGGCTTCTTTACCTCTATTAACCTGCGTAACCATGTGTTTGGATGATGCGATTTTTTTTTGGCATCTTTATCTGGCTCTTCAACTATATTTCATCTGAAATATTTTTGGGTGGAAAATAATAAGCAAACAATACTTCTATTGCTATTGTTTCCATTGGCTTCAAATCAAACATTTTGAAGCTAATTCAAGTCTTTAACTTTTATCCCCTCAATGACTTGAATTCATATTTCCAAGCTCTCTTGCAGATGGGGGAAGTAGCAAAGGACTTGACTGCCGGGACAGTCGGGGGTGCTGCACAATTGTTAGTTGGGCACCCCTTTGACACCATCAAGGTCAAGCTCCAGAGCCAGCCTGCTCCACTCCCTGGCCAAGCTCCAAAGTTTGCTGGTGCAGTAGATGCTGTCAAGCAGACTTTAGCTGCTGAAGGCCCAAGGGGTTTATACAAAGGTATGGGAGCTCCATTTGCTACTGTGGCAGCCTTCAATGCTGTTCTTTTCTCAGTGAGGGGACAAATGGAGGCATTGTTGAGGTCTCAACCTGGTGCCCCACTTACTGTTAACCAGCAAGTTGTTGCTGGTGCGGGTGCTGGAGTTGCTGTTTCTTTTCTTGCTTGTCCCACTGAATTGATAAAGTGCAGGTCAGTGCAATCTTCCTCCACCCTCACAACCATTCCCGACCTTGCAACCTGATTTTCTTATTTCTTGAACTGCTGCATTATTTTGCAAAGCCTTCACATTTTTGTTTATACCTTTGTGCTGAGCTTTTCGCCTAATTGTATTATATTACTTATAACTCATTGGATTTGACTGTGCTATATATCTTGAGAACTCGATGGTTTTAGGAAGTTTCTGCCTTACCTGTCATGTCCTGAATTCTTCTAAATTGCACAGTAAAAATGTACATGTTTTCCTTTACCCTTGAGGAAGTAGTGCTTTTGTGGTTCACCCCTGACATTTTAAGTCTATATATATAGTCTCCAAAATTATCAGGCAAGGGGAAAATCATATTGTGAATACTCTTAAACAACCGGAACACAATCCTCTCTCTCATTTCTCCAATAACTAGGTGGTGGTTATGCCAGTATTTTTTAAGTATCTCTCAATCCTGGCAACTAATAGTTTTAACTTCTTCATTTTCCATCTGTTTCCATCCTATTTTTGTTTAAATACCTGGCAGATCTTTGAAATCTACCCCCTAATTGATTGGGTCTTCCTGGTGGGAACAGGTTGCAAGCACAAAGTGCATTGGCAAGTTCAGACTCAGCAGTGGTGGCAGTGAAGTATGGAGGGCCAATGGATGTGGCCAGGCATGTTCTCAAATCAGGTGGTGTGAGGGGTCTCTTCAAGGGCTTGGTTCCTACTATGGCACGTGAAATTCCTGGAAATGCTGCTATGTTTGGTGTTTATGAATTGTTGAAGCAGTCCTTTGCAGGAGGCCAGGATACTTCTCATTTGGGAAGGGGCTCTTTGATTGTGGCCGGTGGCTTAGCTGGCGCTTCCTTTTGGGCATCTGTCTACCCCACTGATGTCGTCAAAAGTGTCATTCAGGTTGATGATTACAAAAATCCCAAGTTCTCGGGCTCCATCGATGCTTTTAGGAAGATCCTGGCGTCTGAAGGTATCAAAGGCTTGTACAAGGGTTTTGGCCCTGCCATGGCTCGAAGTGTCCCTGCAAATGCAGCCTGCTTCTTGGCATATGAGGTGACAAGGTCTAGCCTGGGGTGATTGGCTCCATCGGTTGCCTGGCAGATATCTGGATTAATCTTCACCGTTGTTATCATATTGCTTATCTCTCTAAGTCGTCATCAATCATTGAATCAAAGAGCTTTTCCAAGTAATTGTTTAGCAATATGATAACAGGTTATTTGTCAAAAGAACATGCTATTCATCCTTCAAAATTCATGTACTTGGGTGATGGAAGAAACACTTGCAAGTTACCATCAATTTAACATGCAATAGTTGCCTCTCTTTTTCTTGCTGAAAATCACAGGTTCTGATTCTCAGGAGAAAAGTACAAGGCAGGACAAAGCCTCAATCATCATGGTCAGTCAGATCAGTAGCCTCAATCAACAATTCTGCCAACGATGGGGATAAAAATTTCACTCCGATGAAAACAAATGAAACTAGCTGCTTTGGCTTACTGTAATCATCCATAATAAGTTAGCTCTTTTTAAGGTGCAGTCACCCTTGGATCTAAGGACAGGAAATGTGCCCAATGGCTCTGTTTAAGAAAATCAATTAACCTACCTGTTCTTATGTGAGGTCTGAATTTCTAGGTTGCAAGGATCTTCTTACATGTTGTGAAATTGGATCCTACATGCGTCGGATCGTGTGTGACGTCCTTATCACTGAAATATCCCAAATTATACTTGGGGATGACAATTGTACTTATTTCATGGAAATCCGTCTCCATTTGCTTAAATGGAGGCGGCGGCTATAGACGAATTTTTGTTTTTGTGTAAAGCAAAATAATTAAATTTTTTCCTATAAATTATGGTGTTATGAATAGATCTATTGTTATGTTATTTGAATTAAAATAACTATAGAACACATAAACCTATTTAATCCAATTGTTATTTTAAATTTGAAATATTTTTTATACATATATTAAATTCAATTTAAAATCCCTAAAAAATAACTTATTTGTATGCTTCTATCGTGAATAGCATAAAAAAGGATAAAATATTCATTATAATTCACAAAAAATATTCATAATTGTTATAATTCATTCGAACTCATAAAAATTTTCAAAAAAATTATTATTGATGCAATCCAGTTAATTTTCGATCATTTATTGATTTGTTTTTGGCACATTTGGCTTATTTTATTTTGTGTGAAAAGTTTTTATAAAATAAAAAAATAAAAATAAAACTAAAAAAGATTTGGGAGTGAATAATAAGAAAGGGAAAAGGAGGGACCAATATAGTGGAGGGTCAAATAATATCATGGAAGATAAAAAAAAAATAAAGAGGATTCATAAAGTAGATATTCAAACAAAAAATGAAAAAGATTTAATTGACTTGGGTTGCATGAAAAATGTTTTACCACGATATTTAAAAATTCACTAATTATGTTCAAGAAGGAAAGAAAAATATCTTTCACGATTTAAGAAAAAATATCTTTGACCATAAAATTCTTAAAAATTAAGATTATTGTTCAAGATGAAAACAAATGAAAACAAATAAATCTTCCAATTAATGGCTGAGTGTTAATTTCCAGTTGCTTTACAATATATTATGGTATTGTTTATAATAAAATGTATTAAAATAATATTTTTTTAAAAAAATTATAATAAATCAAAAACATCAAAATACATTAATTTAAAACAAAAATAAATTTTAATTTTTTTAAAAAACACAATACCACCACAAAAACTAACACAACATTCAAAACCCTGTTTTGCAAAAATCACTCTAGCATATAATAGAGAGAGAGAGAGAGAGAGAGAGAGAGAAGGACTCCTTAAAGAAAAACCCCAGCCTCCTCCCTCTCTCACTCACCCTACCAGATTCTGACTTCTCCACACCGCTAGCCAACATAGCGCTGTAGCCAATAACAAACCACCTAGCCACACCGTCAGTAGCACAACAATAGTTCTCCTCCAACCAACACTAGCGCAGCCCCTCTCTTGCCACAAGCACTCCCCTAACACACTATTGTAGTCGTGACCACCACCATCCCAATCAAACCTCTAAATCTCCATTTTCAGCCGAGAACTCACCTGGAATTGATCTAGGAATTTTAAGTTCTAATTATATTTTTTTGTCGGAAGATGCATTAATGGTAAGAGAGTTGAGTATGTATGTAAACATTGGTATCAAAATTTTATTTTTGTATTCTTTAACCTTTAATGATTTGTATTTTACTCATCAGTCAAAATAGTCTTAGGAATTGTGAATTCTAATTAGGTTTTTTTTCAAATATTGCATTAAAGGATATACATTAGTGTTAGTAAAGTTTAATCTTGTCACTTTTTGATGATTTGTATTTTTCTCGAAACTTAAAATTAGTACAAGTATTGTAAATTTTAATTAGGTTTTTCCTTAAATATTGCATTAAAAGTAAATAAGTTAATTCTATGATTGATGTGTATGAATTTAATTTTATGTTCTTTGCCTTTCTAATATGACAAATGAATTTGAAATGGACAGATGTGATCCTACATAGGTTTATGAGGAGGAGTGGTGGTCTTCAAAACCATTTTAAATATAATCAAAAAAGATAGGTCAAAACCCAATCAATTATTACCATCATTTTAGGTCAAACATCCATAATCCAAAACTGAGGATAACACCATTTTATAAGGTTTATGTCTAATATCATTGTCTCAATTTTTAGTAGTCTATTACTTTTAATAATAAACACACATATATTAATTTACGCAAATTCTTAGCATGTATACACAAATTCTATCAGCTCTTCAAGATGTTCTATACGATAATAATAATGTCTACTTTTATGATAACATTTAAAAAAAAAAAAAAATTGATGTTACTTTTGTTTTTTTTATTTTAAATAAATAGCCTTTCATCTAAATGCATCTCCTCGTGCTTTTTGAAATAAAACCTAAAATGCTTTATAAATTAAATCATCTTTCACTTATTAAAGTTAAAAAACAAAGCTTAAAGTTTCTTACCAATATTTATTTAAAACCTTTAGCTAGTTTATTTAAAGAAAAAAAACTAAAAACTAGAAACTAGAAAAATAAGGAAGTAAACTAATGCAGCTCAGTAAAAATGCAGCTCAGTAAAAAGAACAATTTTCAATGCATCAATGACATGTATTGGGGGGGGGGGGGGGGGGGGGGGGTGTTGAAGAAAGAAATTTGTGTGTTTTGGTTCTGGTTTTTTTTTTCTTTGTTTCTGTTATTGAATTTTTATTATTTTTAATTTAATTCTTACGCTATGTATTTATTTAGATTTAGAGTTAATAATTTATTCTTGTTTATCTTTTATATGATTATCGCGTTATCAGGAAAAAAAATTCTGCATTGGGTTAGTACTCAAGTTTGCGAGATATTGTTCATGGGTTTGACATGGTATCTTTTTTTAAAAAAAATTAATTGAACTCGATTTTATGATCATTTATTTTTTTATCATATATTTTTTAAAAATCTTTTTAAAAAAAACCATGTTATTAAACTTTAAAGTCTATAGACTTGTTTGCGAGTTTGGCAAGTTGAACCGGTTTGCAGGTTTGGAGGGTTTAACTTTTCTTTTTTATTTTTTTTATTTCATCATTCAATATTGGGTTAGTTGGGAATTGAATTTTATAATTTTTTTTGTTTCGCTTTCTAAGAGGTTATTGTGATTTCAAAAAAATTATGTTATAAGGTTAGTGCTTAATTTTATGATTGTCTATTTATGTTATCATATATGTAAATAAAAAAATATAGTTTTAAAAAGCAAGTTATTAATCCTTGTGGAGTTCATGACCCGACTCACGAGTTTAATATGTTTTCACGACCCGAATCTCGGGTCCATGACTGGCAACGCAAAAGCAATGTTGTAAGGACACCCTCATCTATGCTAAGTCTCAAAATGTAGATATTATAAAATAAATTATATAAAGATTTCATAACATTTCAATATCTTTTAAAATATTATATTCTTCAAAACCAATAAAATCAAATAACACTTCAAAAATTCTCATCATCAAATAAAGCAAAACAAATAATTCATGATACTTATTATATTGTCAAAATCTAAACTTAATTAAAATAGTGTAACAGTGGAACGTCTAAGACATCGAACAAAAACTAAAAGGAAAGCCTCGCAGAACAAGCAAGGCATACATATTAAAACTGAAAAAGCAGGAACACTAAACAAAGTCCACCTGGTAACAGAAACTAAAAACCTGAAATAATATTAAAATGAAGAGGTGAGTTCAACCAATTCAGTGAGGGAATAACATTTAATATACATCTTAGATATTAATAATTTTCAAGTCATACATATCTTGATGTAAATATACATACTAAGCATATTAACATAAGGTAGTGGAATACATGTCAGAGATCATATAACACCGGAAGATCACCAGATGACACCCAAAGATGATCAGATAACACTCGAAGGTGATCACTGTGGGAGAATCAGTCATCACAGACTGGTGCCTCTCTCACCATCTAGGTATACATAATACTATGTTCATAATAAACTAACTACATTTTGTTAGTATGGAGTTTCTAACAAGTCTTATATCAAAGACATAATAGATGTTTGCATAATTATCAAAGCAAACAAATATTATATCGAATATAATATAATTCAACAGAATGCAAATGTAAATTCAAGAATAGATTAGTACTTAGATAATAAAGCAATATATATATATATATATTCAAGAATTAATCAATTGTACTCGTCATATAATCAACATACATATATTAATTATATTACATGCATATTAAAGATTGTCTCACTCACTTGGAAAACAAAACCAAAAAACAAACGGATGCAGAACCGGAAACTAGTGAAGATCGTTAGGAGAAACGTCAGCAAAACCTATAACGGATACGAAAAACACTAAAAAATGACTCGAAGCAAAGTAATATAAAATATTAAAACTCTAAGTTTAGAAACCAAAATGTAATTATAAAGCCGAACTGATTTACCCGATTGATCCTGAACATAACCCAAACTAATCAAATGTAACAGATCTGATTAACCCTAGCTTGAAACAAAACCTTAACTTCAAAACTGATTTCGTAGGTGTTTTTAGAGGGGGGGAAAAAAAAACAATGCTCTAGCAACTTTTTCTTTAAATACCTAGGTTAGTTGGATTGGGGTTGACCTAAACCTTGGGCTAGGTTGGGCCAAGAATATAGGTCTTACACGTGTTGATTTGGGTTACCTGATTCATAGGTTGGTTAGTTTACCTATCGAACCTGATATGGTTTTTTTAGTTTTTGGTCCTTTAATTTTTGTAATTGGTTTTTTTATTTCATCATTCAATACTAAATTGGTTGGAAAATAGACTTCATAATTTATTTTTATTGGCTTTCTATAAAGTTACCATGCTCTCAAATAAATGTTTATTTTAGGATTAGTGCTCGATTTTGTGATCATATATTTTTTACTATATAATTAAATAAAAATAGTTTTTTTTTTAAATAAAGTTATTAAACTAAGTAAAGTCTATGACCCGAGTTGCAGGGTGGATAGAGTCGATCCAATCTGATGTAATCTCAGTATTTTTAAAAAAAGTTATAATCTTGAAGTTTTTTTAAAAGTTAACTCATGTTTTTACTAGTTATCAAGGTTGTTTTTGAACATATTTAATTAAAAATTTGAGTTAGGAAAAGAATCGGGTTAAGAGATTTTAAAATTGATCTATTTAGTTGGATTTAATGATAATATTAAAAATTTTCTTGTGCTCTTGATTAGTTTTTTTTCAAGTTTTAAAAGAAAAGTAGTCTAGGGCGTGAAGGAGAATGTGACGAAGGACTAGTTGACACTAAGCCATGTATTGTAGATAAATAGATTGCAATCAATGTATGCTAAAATAAATAGAGACTATATAGGGGGGGGGGGGGGGGGACCCTAAAATTAGGCCTTGTGATAAATATTTTGTCAATTGTTACCCTACATTTTAAAACCCAGTCCATTCAATTTAAAATGACCAAATTGCATTAAGTTATATAAATATTATCAATTAAAAGTATAAAAAATAATAAATTAAAAAACAAGAATTATTGAAAATTATTGAATTATAAAAACTATTAATTTCTTAAAACAAATAAATTTTGAAAAAAAAATTAAGCAGTAAAAAACATTTCTAAAAATATATTCATTATAAGAAAAAAAATATTTTTGTTTAAAAGATTTAAACTATTGTATTCTTGAAGAATTAAAAGAAAATCAAGTTTGTAAGAAATTATCAATCATTAAATTATTTTAACATTTTCTATAAATAAAAATAAAACTTTTCAGAAAATGTTGTAAGAAATTCTTATTAAAAAAACAAAATTATTTTTTTAAAAAAATATCATGAAATTATAATTGCTCAAAAATCAAATTATTATGAAATTAATGGTGGTCATGCATTATTGGATTTCGAAAGGTTCTAGGATACTCACCGAATCGCTTTCTTTATGTCCTAAAGTCTCTTTTGTCATTTATTAAACGGCAACCTAATTATACGAATAATCTGAGACAATAGTTGAACCCACCCAGAGAAAAATAAAATAAAAAAAATGAAGCCATCATGGGCATTAAGAAATTGAAAACCTCAATTAAGAAGTAGACTTATTGATGGGAAATATATATATATATATATATATATATATATATATATATATATATATATAAACAATTTGCACAAACTCCTTGCAGTCACAAGCACGTTAAGGGGAGAGGGAGAGAGAGAGAGAGAGGGAGGGAGGGAGGGAGAGAGAGAGAGGTGGGCACAGAGACGACTTGCTGGATGCCTGATGTCCACGGAAAAAAGTTAACTTGAATTTAAGTATTATATATTTCTAAGGGACAGAGACATTAATCAATGAGGACAGAGACATTAATAAATAAAAAAATGTTTGTTCCTCAGTTGCCTAATCAATGAATGTGCATATAAAAAGGGAACGGTTTGCTTAGCTGGATCAGATTTGTTTATTTAAAAAAAAAAGAGAAGAAGAAGGGAACCACGCTACGCAAGCTCTCCAAATCCTTCCTTTAGTTTATGCATTTTTAAATTGAATAGCCTAACCATCTTTCTTTCTTTTTTCCCCTTCAAATTAACCTTAAAGTGGAATGTTTTAAATTGAATATATTTTTTTGTAATAAAAGTTTTTTTTTACATTTTTTTTTCAATTTCATCTATTAATATGTATTTTTTTTTTCATAATTTATTATGAGGTTTTTCTTTAATTTTATCATTTTATTATTTCTCTTTTTATTTTCTTCAATATATTTTATGTGTTTGTTAATTTCTATTACAATTTGACTTTAATAAACAAATTCATTAAACATAACCAAGTAAATGACTTGTGTTGTGCTATTAAATATCTCGATTTATATTTTCAGTTTAATTTTTGCAATTTTATTTTTATTTATCGTCAATTTTTTTTTCTATTGAATTATCCTGATCTCATGATCTAGGATGCACGATAAACATGTAATCTTCACATATCTCATGTCTAGGTCAAGAATTTCGTGGATTAAGTTAATCCAGCTTTGCCCAAAGCAATATTTTTTCCATCTATTTTTTTTTTATTGTTGTTGCCTCATTTTTTTTATCATATTGTCAAATTAGTCAAAATGTTCCTTAATCTTTTTTCTTGATACGCAAAAAATTATTCGTTTTGGTCACTAAAGTTTTTTTTGTTTCATTCCCATCCTTTTATGTCATCTCTGGAAAATCTTAAGACTAATAATTTATTTTGATTCGCGTACAATGGTGTATTCACAATATAAGAAAAATATAATTTGATTGCTATATTTTTTTTACTCCTTGTTTTGTATGGGTTTCACATTTCATTTATTTGTTTTATATTTTAGCTTCTATACTTTGAGAGGGGGGGGGGGAAGAGAATCTCATTTA
Source organism: Populus trichocarpa (assembly GCF_000002775.5). Taxonomy (NCBI): domain Eukaryota; kingdom Viridiplantae; phylum Streptophyta; class Magnoliopsida; order Malpighiales; family Salicaceae; genus Populus; species Populus trichocarpa. Next base: position 11,690,548 of record NC_037285.2, on the reverse strand, counting down.
AAAATAATAGAGGAAAGAGAAAGTAGTTAGTTGGTCATATTTCAACCACTAAAAAAATAAAATTTTGTGTCAATAAATTCTTTTTAACAAGAGAAAATCCATTAAGGTGTTTTTACCATTCATGTCATTGGAAAAGTAGATCGAGCCTCAACAAATTTTTTTGATTCGGTTTAATTTTGGGGGTTTGGACAAATTTAAGAGTGTTCCAGGGTTCTGAATGGATTTATTAGGGTCATTTGGAATTTTTTTATATATGTTTTAAGTTAAAAATTGAGTTGTTTTTAGTCTCATAACTCAAACTCTAACTTTTTGAGCATTGTAGTAGCCTATGGTGGCCGAAAAAACAATATCAACTATATTTTTATAAAAAACAAATATGAATGGATGATGTGTCATGCACTCATAAAAAAATATCAACTGACACGTGGATTTAGCCTTCTAGGCCTATGCAAAGTTGGCATGTTTTTCTAAAGCCAATCTTTTTTGGAATGGAAAGCTAGGCCGATGCGTGGTTGGCTTTTTTCTAGGTTTTTTTTTAAATTAAAAAAATATATCTTTAAATCAATGTATTAGAATGATATTTAAGCAATTATCCAATTATTTCTTTTTAAAGAAGATTAAGGCCTTTTTATGATGATATTATCAATTGTTTTATGAATAATTATGTATTTTTCTAATATGTATAATTTTTAAAATAATTTTCTAATTAGTATTTAATGAGAATAAAATATTTATTTTTTATTATATTTTTTTAAAATTTATTATTCTTGAGCTACTTCATATAAAAGCCTATAAATGTATTAATGATTTTTTTAAAAAATTTTAATTGACTCTTGCTTTTACGATCATAATAAGTTTTTTCTTAAAAAACAATATTTTTCATAAAATTTTTTGTCAAAATTAAAAAAAAAGATGTGTAATAAGAAAATTGATTGTTGTGAAAATAAAAATAAAATACATTAATCAGAAAAACAAGTTTGACGATGAAAATAACATTTGTCCTTCGTAATTTTATTTCTTGTCTTTTGTACGAATATCTTTTTTTATTATTTATAATTACGTAGAAAATAGATTTTGAAAAGCAAAGTTATTAAATCATGTCGGGCCCATTATCCAGATCAAGGATTTGATGGGTCAATCCTCAATGGTTAAGCCCTGGTCGATAACTTCTATATTAAGTATCTCTTCATAATTATCACCTAGATTCACAACAAAAATCACCGACACTACTACTTGATGAAACAATAACACTTTTGTTGGATTTAGACTTGTTTCTCTTGAATACATAATACCTAAAAAAAATTAACACAATTCAAAAATAAAATACAAAGTTAATTATTTATTACAAATAAATCACAATGAAACTACTTAATAACATTGATTAACAGCCTCCAAGTCTTATAAATAGAAAATCGCTACTTATATTATAGCAAAAAAGAATGAGAATAGAACTCAAAGAAACCATTAACCACCACTAATTTTGACTAATTTTGAAGTAGAAAACAGATCAAACTCAATCTCAATTAGAAAAAAGGAACAAATTTTCTCAATGGGCACCTATGAAATCTTTCCATTCAACCCCGTCCATTATATATCTTCTTCAAGGGAGTTCAAGAAACTCAAAACTAAGAATTAGGTTTTCTCTTCAAAACTCATTCCCTAACGTTAGTTTTTCCAAGAGAAAAGAAAAAACATAGCAATGTCATTATCTTATCCACTACCTTCATCACCTCCTTTTTGTCTACTCTATCTCTCTTATCTCTTAACTCTCTTGTCTCTTGATAACATTTATTCCTTTATTTTTTGTGTGCTCTACCTTCACAGGCCCTTTTAGTATACTCTACCTCATCTATGGGCATGCCTTCCTCGAATGAAGTTACGGGGGTATGCTTGAGCAATTTATTCACTCAAAACAAGAAATATAGACAATTTAACCGATCAAACGCAAGAAACTCCACAACTGTAAGTTTATATATTCATGCATCTTTGCCATATCATGAACTTGTTGAAGAATAGAGACACCAACATATATCGTATTGTATCCATGCTTATATGAGCTATATACTTAGAATGACTACCATTCCAAGGATGAAGCTAAATAGCTCAACAAACACCAGCATATGCATCACCTTTTTCGCTATAAATCAAATACAAATCTGATTCTTTTTTTAATTCATACATCAAGGAAAAAAGATTTTCCACTCACCCAATTTTGCCCAAAGTTGAAGAAAAGTCCTAAAAACAGAAAACAATAGAGAAACGTACCCTTAAATCTTGACACACCAATTTGTGCCTATACATCACAAAAGCCCAATATTAAAACTCAACGCCTCCCATAATAACATAGAATCAATTAATGTGTAAGAATAGCAACACCAAGAAACCCAATACAAACTCCATGAAAAATCTCTCTCCAAAGCACAGTCATGGAGCTCAATTACTTTAAAACTAAAAAAAATAGACCTCAAAAGAATAGAACTCAATTTTTTAATGTACCCAATAAGGCTAATTACTTTAGAACTAATAGAATGTTGAATAGAAAATAACCTAGACCTGGACAAGTTTTCCAGATTCCCAGCAAATCAAGCATTGTCTCCTCAGATTCTAATGTTTGCTATATAAAACCCTAACAAAAAGCTAAGGTTATTAAACAAGAAATCAAACATGAGATAGGGAGATGACATGTACTGTTGGCATTAGATTTGTGATGGGGCTGTCGGATTTTGGTAGCAAGAAATTAAACCCTAGCTGTTGTTTTTGTAAATTAAAAATTACAAAGAAGAAGAAACAAGTAAAAAAGGATTCTTGGGTTTTAATTTATTTTAAAATCATTAATGAAATTTCTATTAATAATTTGATATGTTAGTAATGCTGACAAAATTACCAATAAAATTTCCTTTTGTTTTTTTTTTATTGCCTTTTCCATTAGAAATTACTTATAAAAACTTTTTATTATAATTTTCATTGATAAATAGCAATAAAATATTTTTTATTGAAGTTTCTTTTTTTATTTTGTAATAGTGTGCAGTAGATAAAAACCTATATAAACCTAAGAGGCCAATCTAAAATTAACAAAAAAGAGAACCTATAGATTCATCACAGAGAAAAATAATGATAAGATTGAGAGAGAAAAAAAGCAAAAATAAAATTGAAAAAAGAGAGCAAAAATCAGAATAAAAAAAATATTAAATAGGTGGTCATAGGAGCTTAGTTTAGACAGGTTGACATGTCAAGCAACTAACATGAAACCCATTTAGTTCCACCCCCACCTGTCGTCTTCACCCACTTATTCCCACCTTTCCTTCACCATCGTAAATTAATACCCGCTTCGTTTGCTTCTCTACTTACTCCCTGAATCAAAGAATCCCCCCTCTCCAAAACAAAAACCCCACTCTTATCATTTCTCTCCTTTCAAAGTTCGAAAGCCCGGAATCTTTTGTTTTTTTTTTCTCCTTTTGTGTTCTAGAAAGTCGAAAGACATGACTGACCCAGCACAACAAGAACCAACAACCTACACCACCCACCACGTCACAATCCCACCTAGTTTAACTCAGTCTGAATTCGACGAGTTAAACCCTCTCATAACTGAGTTTCACAACTATAGAATCAGGCCGGGCCAATGCTCCTCTCTCCTAGCACAGCGCATAAACGCACCAAACGACCTCGTTTGGTCACTTGCCCGCCGTTTCGACAAGCCACAGACCTACAAGCACTTCATCAAGAGCTGCAGCGTGGCCCCAGGTTTCACAATGACCGTGGGATCCACACGTGACGTGAACGTGATCTCTGGCTTGCCTGCTGCAACAAGCACA